>NC_081348.1:3878281-3895995 GCF_029784015.1 Lycium ferocissimum
ATTGCATTGGGGTCTACCGTTATTACATTAAATTGCATTATGACTTGATTTGAGATGTTTGGTGTTGTTTTGTGATATTGGGTCGGATTGGATACATTCGGACTTGGCACGTTGCAGGATTAGATGCCATACAAAGGTGACGACGGATGCTTCAGAATTGATTGCGTTGTCTTATACTTGTTGGTTTATTTTCTTATACGCTTTATTTGAATTGTGTTAGCTATGCTTTGTCGGCCAATGATGCCTACCAGTACTGTTGTTTGTACTGACCTGCACTTTATGTATTAGTATTCCATCTTGTATTATTTTATGTCTAATTCTATTCAGAGATATATACACTTTATGTATTAGTATTTGTTACACCTCGTAGTTTCGTCCGTTGAGATTCGCTAGGCGCTAGTTGTCCTAATCGTGGAAACAAGAGTTACTAGGATATATGAGATTACATGTTCCCATATTATGTTTATGGGGGTTTAAGCCCATGAAATGAGCTATGGAAGGATTTAAGAACAAACAAATAAAGGAATTGAGTTTGTGGGAATTTTGGTAAAACTTGGCAAAATTTTCGGACAAGTCCCTTGGTCCAAATTGGTGGGGGAATATCTCCTAGAATATGAGGGTTTTCGTGTGTTTCTTTTTTCTAAATTGAATTTCATTGAGTCTAGTTTCCAATGCAACAAACCGCTCGTCAATGTGACGTACGAGTAAAGTTATGGCTATTCTACGACGGACTATACGAGCGAGAAAAATTTCTGCGGACCATTTGACAGCCGCGCGAAATTTTTGACACCCCTTGAGAAAATTCTGCGGTCGAGTCAAATTGACACGGCCAGCGTCAAATGGTCACAATGACCCATATTTTACTGGGCAGTTCTACGGACCATTTTGACGGTCCGTAGGAATTTATACGGCCGTCGAAAATGGGCGCGGGGTACTGCCGACGGGAGTTTAAGTTCCGCTTTATATATTTCGTTCCATTTCATTTGGACATTTTACCAATCAGATCCAAAGGCTCTCCAAAAACCCTCTCTTCCACTCCATAAACTAATCGAGAGAGATTAAAAATATCAAGAGGCAGAATCAAGGTAACCATGTGCTAGAAGTCTTGCTAGGGTTAATAAACTCCAAGAATTATTTGGATATTGAAGCTAGGGTTTTCATATAAGTTGATAAGCTTGCTTCGAAGCTCATTCTTATGAGATAAAAGGTTAGTTTTCATACTTATTACATACTATCAAGAATGTTTATTTGTTGAACAACTTAGGTGGAAGGAAAAGTGGAAGATGAGTTCTAAATATAGTTTTTTTGAGGTTTTTGAGTAGAAAGCTAACTTGAGTTATGATTCTTAGTATAATATGGGTATAATATTGCTATGGAAAGTAATAATGGTGATGAATACGTATTATATGAAAATGCGCTAAAATGGGTATGAAGTTGCTAGCATAAGTTGAACACAAGGATGAATTTTGAAGGCTAAATCGAATGCAGATAGCAGTTATGATATTGTGGATATTATTATGGATGTTTGGGAGTTGATATGGAATATGGAGAAAGTTGTATAAATAAAGGAAATGCTTCCCAATTTTCTCTAGCTTTAGTAAGCACGTTCTTATAATCGATGAGCTAATGATGATGCGAATTCTCTTGAAGGTAGAAACGTGAGCGTTGAAGAAGAGCAATCAAGCGATAGTTCTTTCTAAGGCATGACTCTATGGTATGAATCTTCCTATCTTTCTATGACTTCTCTACCTATATGTATGTATCGGAGATGATGAGTCTACGTTATAAAGAGCTCTCATGAGATAAAGTTAAGAGGTATGTTATGAATATGATGATGAGCCCAAGTTCTAGAGACCCTAAAGCTCATGATATGATGTTTCCACAAAGCTAATGGCCTTCATACGATTCCTTGATATTATTCATTGTCGCTAAACCCACCTTATGATGTTAGTCCCTTCCTTTTTAGGCATGAATTTTATGGCACGATTTTCCCTCCTTCTCCATGAATCTCCTACATTCGAAGAAACAAGAGTCTATGTTCATGAATAGTCATATGAGATAAAGATAAGAGATATATTATGAGCACGATAGTGATGACGATGAGTCTATGACTATAAGGAGCTACATATGTATGAGATGAAGAAAAGAGGTAAGACACGAGTATGATAATTGATGATGATGAGTTAAGTCTAAAGAATCCTAAGGTGAGATATGATGATTATGTACTCCATAATGTAATCGGGGGTCCACGACCTCGTGTACCCAGAAACTTCGCCATGGTTGTCGTTAATGTTCTAATGTATGCTTTAATAATAGACGTAGATTTCATTTATGTATTTTTATGTATATGTATGTAAGTATGCATCGAGCCCCGGAGGGCTGAGTACGGATATCATCGAGCCGGGAGGGCGGTACGGATATCATCGGTCCGGGAGGGCAGGAGTACGAATGACAGAGCTTTATGGTGGCGGGTACGTGGGTACATCTTGCGTTGTAAATTATTGCATATGTAAGCATGTGGATGTAACAAGTGTATCTTTAGAGGAATAAAGGGGTAAGTACGTATGGCGAATGTTTAAAAATGTATTATGAGAAATGAACGATTCTTTTATCTTATGCTATCCATATGCTTTCATATCATGTATTCTTATTGTTGATGCCTTACATACTCGGTACAATGTTATCTTGGCGTAGTTTTCTTTGGACGCGTGTTCGTGCCCACGGGTAGACGGACGGGCAACCGAATTCATAGGAGCTACCGGCGGACCTTGAGAGCACTCCGTTGTTACGGAGGGTGCCATTACTTATTGTTTTGTGTATATGTATTTTGGGCACGGCGGGTCGTCCCATCCATATGTCTAGTACTCTAGTAGAGGCTCGTAGATACGTATGTGGGTAGTATGGTCTCACAGTTTCCTATCATATGTGTATATGTATTATTTTAATAGCCGAAGGGCTTATGTATATAAAGTGAATATGTTCTAAATAAAAATAGTTTTTTTTTCTATGATTATGAATGATAAGAAATATGAATGAAGGCGGGATAAGTAATAGAATGAATGGTGCTCGGTGGTTAGCCCGGGTACCCGTGTCGTAACCTAGTCGGGTCGTGACGAGTATTCCAGCTTGTATTATTTCCTTTTAGATGCTATTTTATATATTTATTCGTAGTTGGGTTGAGGGTTCGTGTTACACCTCCCGTTTTATTGCAAGGAGATTTTGGCTTATTTGTGGTGTATACCTTCGGTTCGATAGTCTGCACCAGAGCTGCTCATGAGATATTTTACTTTGTATATGTATAGGAGTATAAGTATGCATTCTTGACATTACGAGGGAATTAGAAGTGAAACGAATCGAATCCGAGCAAAACGAAGTAGTTCAAAAAACTGCTGAAACCAGTCAGCGTTGACGGCCCAAGGGATGGACCGTCGACACGTCGACGAGCCATCGTTTGGTACAGTCGATGAGGTTCTGCAATCAGGCATTTCAGGCAGCGGATCGATGGGGCATGTCAACGGACCGTCGACACGTTGACGATCGTCAACCCTGCTCGTCGACCCGCGGATCTGGAACTTTCCAGCCCTAGTTAGATCCCACATTTTATTCCATTATTTCCTCCAAAAACAGATTCTATATCTCTCTAGAACTCTCCAAAACCCTCCTTCTATTTCTACAACAAATCTATACCAAGAAATCAAGATCAAAAGCCAAGATTTAAGAGATTCATATACTAGGAAGCCTATTAGGGTTTGTGAAGAGTAAGAATCCCTTTGGCATACAAGTGGAGGATTTCATTATAATGGAGTAGAGTGACTCAAGGCTTATTCCCAAGGGATTAAGGTAAGTTTTATGTTTATTTCATATTATTGAGAGTATTGAGGGGTTGAAAGACTTGGATTATGGAAAGGAGGAGAATATTGAGTGCAAATATGATAATAATGATATTCTTGAATCATGATTTGACTTAAATCATAGCTCTTGATACGTAATGAATATAATTTTGCTATGAATAGTATTAAAGATGTTGTAAGGGCATTGTATGAGGATGGATACGGTATGGTGCCATAGCTAAGATTATGAAGGATTGATAGGGAATGTTGAGGATTTGATAATGTCTAGCTTGATGAAGTTGTTGTTATTGATATTATGGGAGTTGTTTAGTATGTGGAGGAAGTCATCAAAATAAAGGAGATGTTACCCAGTTTTCGTTAGCTTTAGCTTAAGCCTAAATATGTCTTCGATTATCTAATTTTAGTACGAACTCTCCTGAAGGTAGAAACGTGAACATTGGAGGGAAGCGTTCAAGTGATAAAGTTAGCGAAACGTAAAGGTATGTAAGGCTAGTCCCTTCTTTTTCTAAGGCATGATTCCTATGACATGACTCCTTTTATCTTTCCATGACCTTCTTACATTCTGGAAAATATGAGTCAATGTTTATAAAAAGATTCTTATGAGACAAAGATAAGAGATATGTCATGAGTATGATAATGATGATGATGAGTCTAAGCCTAGAAAATCCTAAGGCTTGTGATACGATAATTCCATGAAGCTAATGATCCTTACACGATTCTTGATGTTATTCATTGTTGCTAGACCCACCTTATGATGCTAGTTCTTTCAAGGTGAGGTATGATGATCATGATTACTCCATAATGGAATCGGGGGTTCTCGACCTTACGTCACCCCGATATAGTTATAGATTATCTTTGAGTTCTAATGTATGCTTCATGATAAGGTTATGATAAGTTATGAGATGTATATGATGATACGATTCCACCGTGCCTAGATGGCCGAACATGTCACCGCAAGGGCGGGCTACATATGATTACACCGCGCCTCGATGGCCGGACATGACACCACTAGCGAGCAGCGTGTGATAGTTACCCGGACGCGGGTTAATGTTGATAATATATATGATGTGCATACATGTGTTTCCCTTAAAAGGTTAAGCAGGTTATATCTTTAGCTCATGTTCCATTATTTATTTATTATATATTCATACTCAGTACCATGTTTGTATATATTATCATAGTTACCCGGACGTGGGTTAACGATGATAATATATATGATGTGCATACATGCGTTTCCCTTAAAAGGTTAAGCAGGTTATATCATCAGCTCATGTTCCATTATTTATTTATTATGTTGTTATTATTCATGCTTTACATACTGTTCATGTTCCGACGTCCTTTCGGGCGCCGTGTTCATGTATGTTGGTAGACCGGGAGGTGACCCCAATTCATAGGTAGGCCGATCGGCGGACTCACGGGAGCACTCCATTATTCCGGAGGTCTTTTGTTTGATATACATTATTTTATGTACATATGTTTTGGGCATGATGGGGTCCTGTCCCGTTCTTATGTCTAGTACTCTAGTAGAGGCTCGTAGATACGTACGTGTGGGTAGTCGATGTCCTATGATGAGCACATTGTACTCTTGTATATCATTTTTGTAGCTGTGAGGGCTTATGTATATAGACTTGTGTTGTTGGGGAGATTATGTATATTCAGGTTGAGTATGACTATTAGCCTAATGTGAGGTTCTCGGTAGTCAACTCTAGGTACCCGTCATGGCCCCCAGTCGGGTCGTGAAAAAAGTGGTATCAGAGCAGTTCCGTCCTAGGATGTGTCTACGAGCCGTGTCCAGTAGAGTCTTGTTTATGGGTGTGAAGCGCGCCACACTTATAAGTAGGAGGCTGCGGGGCATTTAGGAAAAATGACCATTCTTCTTCATATTAGATCGTGCCATAGAGCCATGTTATAAGATTTTTTTCCTCCCTAATTGTGCGTTATGATTTCAGTGATGCCGCCAAAGAGAAAAGCTACAGCCGCCCAGAGGGGCAAGGCTACGACAGAAAGGCGAATGGAAAGGGAGCCTCCAACAAATATAGAAGAAGGTGAATCTCATAATGAGGCTCCATCCAATACCTCTCCCACTCCGCCTAATGTGGAGGAGCAAGAGAGGAAACGGTTCCGGCTCTACCTATGCCTCCGGTTCCTCAACAAATGACCAAAGCTATTCATCTATTGACCTAGTTGGTCAACAAATGACGGGTCCAAAGCTATTCGGGATTTTATGAGTTTAAACCCTCCAGAATTTTTCGGGTCAAGGCCGGATGAAGACCCCCAAGGTTTTATTGATGTGATGTTGAGAACATTAAAAATTATTCATGCCTCTGAAACTGATCTATGGAGTTGGCATCTTATAGACTCCGGGATGTGTCGGTTCTTTAGTATAATAATTGGATAATTTCAAGAAAAGAGAATGCACCTCCTCCAGTTTGGAAAGAATTTGTAAACGCCTTCATCCGTCACTATTTGCCACCCGAGGTTCGTCGGGCCAGAGTTGATAGGTTCATGAATTTAAAATAAGGAAATATGAGTGCCCAGGAGTATATCCTTCACTTTAATTCATTGGATAGATATGCTCCGACTATGGTGGCAGATATGGGAGATAGAGTACATAGGTTTGTGAGTGGCTTAGGGCCACACTTGTTTAAAGATTGCTTGACAGCTTCGTTGCAAGAGGGGATGGATATTTTCCGTATCCAGGCCCATGCCCAGAACTTAGAAGAGCAGCAGCATCCGCAAAGGGGTGAGCGTGATAGTGATAGAGGGCAGAGTAAGATGGCCAGATCTAAAGGTACCGGTAGCGATTATAGAGAGGGGATCGAGGCAGTCACACTCTAGATACTCAGGCCAGTCGGCAACTAGTGCACCTCCCCAATTTGCAGGCAGGAGATTTGGCCGCTCCATTTAATTAGAATAGGGTCAGAGCTCGAGAGCTTCAGGTTCTCAGTTGGGAGGCGATTATAGTCAGAGAAGACCACCGGTTCCACGATGTAGTCAATGCAGAAAGTTACATTCGGGTCCGTGCCACCAAGGTTCAGATGCTGATTATGTTTATGGATAGACTGGGCACTTGATGCGTGATTGTCCCTCGAGGTATGGTAGAGGTGGGTTCAGCCCACAGGATCATCAGCTGGTTCTTTCTCTAACGCGCCGTGCCCGGTAGGCGATTCCCGATTCCGCGGGTCGAGGTAGAGGCGAAGGGAGCGTCCGGTTCGGGTGGTACTCGCCCCGTATTTATGCTCTCGCCGGACGTCAGGATCTTGAGTCTTGCCCGGATGTGGTTACAGGTATATTGACTATATTCTCTCATGAGGTCTATGCGTTGATAGATCCAGGTTCTACGTTATCTTATATTACTCCATATATTACTAGTCGTATTGGGGTGAAACCCTAGCCAATTAAACCTTTTGAGGTATCCGCTCCGGTTGGTGATCCCGTGATAGCTAGACAAGTGTACAAAAATTGTGTGGTGGTGGTATGTAATTGTCGGACTATTACTAATTTGATTGAGCTGGAAATGTTAGATTTTAATGTGATTATGGGCATGGATTGGTTAGCCTCATGTTATGCCAATGTCGATTGCCGAATGAAATTTGTTCGATTCCAATTTTTGGGAGAACCCGTGCTTGAATGGAAAGGTAACACAGCATCTCCAAGGGGTAGGTTTATTTCCTATCTCAAGGTGAGGAAGATGATCGTCAAAGGATATATTTATCATCTAGTCCGAGTTCATGACACTAAAGCAAAGCCACCGACTTTCCAATCCGTCCCGGTAGTAAATGAATTTCTAGATGTATTTCCAGATGAACTTCCAGGCCTTCCTCCGGAAAGAGAGATTGATTTTGCTATTGATGTGCTACCGGATACTCAACCCATTTCTATCCCTCCTTATCGAATGGATCCTGCAGAATTGAAAGAGCTAAAGGCACAACTGAAAGATTTGCTTAAGAAGGGGTTTATCAGGCCCAGTTCGTCACTGTGGGGAGCACCTATCCTATTTGTAAGAAATAAAGATGGTTCCCTACGGATGTGCATTGATTATAGGCAGCTGAATAAGGTGACGATTAAGAATAAATATCCTCTCCCAAGAATCGATGACTTGTTTGATCAATTACAAGGTGCAAAATGGTTTTCCAAAATAGATCTGAGGTCAGGTTATCATCAAGTGAGAGTTAGAGAAGAAGATATTCCCAAAATAGATTTCCGAATGAGATATGGCCACTATGAATTTCGGTTGATGTCATTTGGGTCAACTAATGCACCGGTAGTGTTTATGAATCTAATGAATAACGCATTCAGGCCTCTCTTAGATCTGTTCGTGATCGTGTTCATTGATGATATTCTGGTATACTCTCGGACAGAATCCGAGCATGCAGACCATTTGCATATTATCCTTGGAATTTTTCGGACTCGAGAATTTTATGCCAATTTTTCAAAATGTGAATTTTGGCTGAATTCGGTAACTTTTCTAGGCCACATTATTTTAGCCGATGGCATTCGAGTTGATACTCAGAAAATTGAAGCTGTGAAAACTTGGCCAAGGCCTACAAGACCTACGGAAGTCCGTAGTTTTCTGGGATTGGCAGGTTACTATAGAAGGTTTGTGGAAGGGTTTTCCTCTATTTCAGCACCATTGACGAAGCTAACTCAGAAATTAGCAAAATTTCAATGGACTGATGCTTGTGAACACAGTTTCCAAGAATTGAAGGATAGACTAACTTCAGCCCCAGTTCTGACACTCCCAGAAGGACCAGACGGTTATGTTGTGTATTGTGATGCCTCTGGTGTTGGGTTAGGTTGCGTGTTGATGCAGCACGGTAGAGTTATTGCCTATGCTTCAAGGCAGTTGCGAAAACATGAAAAGAACTACCCAACTCATGACCTTGAATTAGCTGTGGTTATTCATGCACTAAAGATGTGGAGTACTACTTGTATGGTGTTCATGTTGATATTTATATGGATCACAAGAGCCTCCAATAGATTTTCAAGCAGAAGGAGTTGAATCTTCGGCAGAGGCGGTGGTTAGGGTTACTGAAAGATTATTATGTGAGCATTTTATATCATCCTGGGAAGGCGAATGTAGTAGCTGATGCACTTAGTCGAAAATCAATGGGAAGTCTATGTGAGGTTCCTTCAGAGAAGAAAGAATTAATTCGTGAGCTCCACCAACTTGCTATCCTTGGAGTTCGCCTAATTGATTCAGGTAATGCAGGAATTGGTAGTCACAACCCATTTGTTTCATCCTTAGATATGGAGGTAAGGGAGCGCCAATATGAAGATCCCCAGTTGAGCCACTACAAAGATACCTTTTATGAGCAGGAAAAGTCGCCATTTGAAATTTCTACAGATGGAGTTCTCAAGTACCGAGACAGGCTATGTGTTCCGAATATTGCGGGACTACGTCATCGGATTTTAGAAGAAGCTCATTACTCTCGGTATTCTATTCACCCAGGGGCGACAAAGATGTATCATGATCTTAAGCTAATGTATTGGTGGGATGGAATGAAGAAAGACATAGCAGAATTTGTAGCTCAATGTCCAAATTGCCAACAAGTGAAAATCGAACATCAAAAACCGGGAGGATTATTACAGGCTATGGAGATTCCAACTTGGAAATGGGAAGTGATTAACATGGATTTCATTGTAGGGTTACCTCGCTCTCGAAGCAAGTATGACTCCGTAAGTATGACTCGTAAATCGGCCATTTTCTTCTAGTCGAACCACATATTCGGTAAAAGACTATGCTTGGATTTATCTTAAAGGGATTGTGTGACTTCATGGTGTCCCGGTGTCATTATTGCGGCGGTGGACACGATTTAGTAAATTTTGGAAGTCTTTCCAAGAAAGGTTTGGGTACTCGGGTAAGGCTTAGCACGGCGTTTCATCGACAAGGAGATAAGGGAGCACCAGATATGTTGAAGATCCCATTTTCGTTAGCATACGGTGATCCACGTATACAGTAAGATACCTTTTATGAGATTCCAAAGACATTTAAAGGAAAGAAAAGTTGTTAAGGAAAGCAAGTCATATGTCGTGTGTCGGAAAAGATTTACGAGTATCGAGTTAATGATGTTTTAACGATGCTTTGAGAAAGAGTTATAACACCCCTTAGATTGGTATTGAGGTGTTAAATAAGTGTTAAGAACGTTTCATAAGGATCGGAGATCAAACAGGTCTCGGATTCTATAGAATGCGCGTATAGAATACGGGGACCGTAGGTTCAGGTATAGGCGCCTATTGGACCCATACGGTCCGGACCTAATGAAAAATATACGGACCGTATGTGTGCTAGATTTGGTGGTAGTTGGGATATAAGGGACCTCTCTCATTTTATTTTCACATTTACTCCACAACTCATTTCTAGAACCTTCTCTACACTTCATACAAGAACACAAAGTAAATTGATATCATTCCGATCAAATCAAAGTGTGAAACGCATTAAAGTCATCGAAGCCAAGAAAATCCAAGAGAAGTGAACTAGGGTTTTGGTGGAAGAAGGATACTTCCACTCGGCTTGTTTCTACACTATCTGTAAGTTTCAATGGTTTGAAGTATTGAAAAGTTGAAACACTTGAATTAAATAGGGAAATAGGAATTGGGTCATATGCAAAGAATAGTGTCATTTTCGGAATGGAACCTTGGATTGAATTGCGAGATATTGATATGTTGTGACTATGAATATGTTATAAATGACATTTAGGTGGAATAAGATATGAGAAAGAACGCGATAGTAAACTTTGGTCTTGATTATGGAGAAAAGTGGAATTGTGAAATGTGGGCAATGCAATTGAATGATGATTGTTGTTTATGATATTGTGATGGTTGTTATAAATGGTTAGTTGATATGGAATATAGGATTCTTATAAACAAAGTATGCCCAATTTTCCTAGCTTTAGTAAACACCCATGATTGTTTCTAATGTCGATACGGGTCGCTTGAAGAATTTGGCAACAATTTGGGCGATAAAGGTATTAAGTTCTTTCTAAGGCATGAATCTTATGGCATGATTTCCCTCCTCCTTCATGAATTTCTTATCGGTAAACTAAGACTTGTTATGCAATAGTTATATAAGATAAAGAGATACGTTATGGTACGATAACGATGATGATAAGCTTAAGTGTCTAGGGTCCCGTATGATGTTTTTATAAAGATAATGATGTTGATTATTATATGTTAGCATGGGACAATTTATAGCTTTCTAATTCAATCGGGGGTTCACGACCGTATGTCACCCCGATAAAGTATGGTCGACCCTTGAGTTTTCAATGCATTATGATGAGTATATTATGATGAGCATATTATGAAGCATATGATGATGATATTCATTCCGTATTCGTAGGAGATCCACATAACCATGGCATGCGGAGGCAGTATGAGAACAAAGAGGTAGAGCCTCGGTTACACCGTGAAGATGGAGGGAGCTAATACTTATATGCATATGTGATATGATGATGATTATGAAAGGAAGCGTATTTCTTTTATAAGATACGGACCACTCATTTCATTGATGTTTCATTAATTTATCTTACATACTCGGTACAATATTCGTCACGTCCGTTATCTTATGTTCATGCCCCGTAGAGAGGAGAGCGATCCGGATATGGAAGAAAGTGAGACTCTTTCTTTTGGGTGCCATTGATTATTCGGTATATATGTGTGTGTGTGTGTATATATATATATATATATATATATATATATATATATAGGCACCCGAGTTGATTCAACAGTAGAGCTTTTGGATACGTAGTGTGGGTATATCTCTTTATATATATGTATGTATTATTTTGATAGCCCAAAGCCGTCGTAATATAAAGTAAGTATGTTTCAAATGAAATAGTTTTCTATGATTATGAGCATAAGATATATGAATGAAAAGTTGAGTAATTGAGTGGTGCTCTTGATACGATATATCGGGGGTACAAGGATGAAACCTCTCGTAATACAACAATAACTAGATTCAAATGACCCGTATGCAAGATAGGAAGAAAGTGTAGATCTCCAATTAGGTGGTTTGAAGTAGGAGACATTGCCCCGAGTTGATTCAACAAGCGGTGAAAAAGGTTAAAGTTATCCGAGATCGAATATTGACACCAAAGTCTCCGAAATCTTTTCGGCGAGACTTAGCATTTCAAGTTGATGATTGGGTATTCTTAAAGATATCACCGATGAAAAGGCGTGATGAGATTTGGCAAGAGGAAAATAAGTCCTCGATACATTGGACCTTATAAGATTGTGATGCGGACTTACCTCGAACATGAGTACAAGTTTTACGAAAATGCTGTCCTACTAGAATTGTACGGCGGAGATTATGAAAAGTTGGCTTATGAAGAGGTACTTGTTGCTATACTAGATAGGCAAGTGCGGACGCTTAGAAACAAAGAGGTAGCCTCAGTCAAAGTCTTATGGAGAAACAATAACCGAGAAGAAATGACTTGGGAAGCGGAAGAAAACATGAAGTCCAAGTACCTCCACTTATTTCAACCCCCGGAAGAGATCCAAGATGATACCTCAATATTATGAGGTATGTATGCCTTCTCTTTATGCTTTTGATTGTGTGCAGCCATAATTTCTTGTTATTGTGTTGTGGCCCTGTGAGGCAATGTCATTATGGGCTGTTGTGACAGGATAGTAGCGCTATATTACAAGGGAAACTCTGGCGAAATTTCGGTAGGATTCCCGAGAACTTAACATTCGAGGACGAATGTTTTTAAAGGAGGGAAGAATGTTACACCTCCCATTTTATTGCAAGGAGATTTTGGCTTATTGGTGGTGTATACCTTCGGTTCGGTAGTCTACACCAGAGCTTTGCTCGCGGATATTTTACTTTATATATGTACGGGAGTATAAGTATGCATTCTTGACATTACGAGGGAATTAGAAGTGAAACGAATTGAATCGGAGCAAAATGAAGCAGTTCAGAAAACTACTGAAACCAGTCAGCATCGACGGCCCAAGGAACGGACCGTCGACACGTAGATGAGCCATCATCTAGCACCGTCGACGAGGTTCTGCAATAAGACATTTCAGGCGGCGGATCGACAGGGCATGTCGTCGGACCGTCGACACGTCGACGATCGTCGACCCGCGGATCTGGAACTTTCCAACCCTGGTTATAAATATAAGATCCCACGTTTTATTCCATTATTTCCTCCAAAAATAGATTCTATATCTCTCTAGAACTCTCCAAACCCTCCTTCTATTTTTACAATAAATCTATACCAAGAAATCAAGATCAAAAGCCAAGATTTAAGAGATTCATATACTAGGAAGCCTATTAGGGTTTGAAGAGTAAGAATCTTTTGGCATACAAGTGGAGGATTTCATTCTAATGGAGTAGAGTGACTCAAGGCTTATTCCCAAGGGATTAAGGTAAGTTTTATGTTTATTTCATATTATTGAGAGTATTGAGGGGTTGAAAGACTTAGATTATGGAAAGGAGGAGAATATGGAGTACAAATATGAAATTAATGATATTCTTGAATCATGACTTGACTTAAATCATAGCTTTTGATACGTAATGAATATATTGCTATGAATAGTATTAAAGATGTTGTAAGGGCATTGTATGAGGATGGATACGGTATGGTGCCATAACTAGGATTATGAAGGATTGATAGGGAATGTTGAGAATTTGATAATGTCTAGCTTGATGAAGTTGTTGTTATTGATATTATGGGAGTTGTTTATTATGTGGAGGAATTCATCAAAATAAAAGAGATGTTACCCAGTTTTCGTTAGCTTTAGCTTAAGCCTAAGTATGTCTTTGATTATCTAATTTTAGTACGACATCTCCGAAGGTAGAAACGTGAACATTGTAGGGAAGCGTTCGAGAGTGATAAAGTTAGCGAAACGTAAAGGTATGTAAGGCTAGTCCCTTCTTTTTCTAAGGCATGATTCCTATGACATGACTCCCTTTATCTTTCCATGACCTTCTTACATTCCGAAAAATATGAGTCAATGTTTATAAAAAGATTCTTACGAGACAAAGATAAGAGATATGTCATGAGTATGATAATGATGATGATGAGTCTAAGCCTAGAAAATCCTAAGGCTTATGATACGATAATTCCATGAAGCTAATGATCCTTACATGATTCTTGATGTTATTCATTGTTGCTAGACCCACCTTATGATGCTAGTTCTTTCAAGGTGAGGTATGATGATCATGATTACTTCCATGTGGAATCGGGGGTTCGACCATACGTGACCCCGATATAGTTATAGATTATCTTTGAGTTCTAATGTATGTTTCATGATAAGGTTATGATAAGTTATGAGATGTATATGATGATACGATTCCACCGTTCCTAGATGGCCGGACATGTCACCGCAAGGGCGGGCTGCATATGATTACACCACGCCTCGATGGCCGGACATGACACCACTAGTGGGCGGCGTGTGATAGTTACCTGGACATAGGTTAACGATGATAATACATATGATGTGCATTCATGTGTTTCCCTTAAAAGGTTAAGCAGGTTATATCTCCAGCTCATGTTCCATTATTTATTATTATCTCGTTATTATTCATGCCTTACATACTCGCTACCACGTATTAAACCGACGTCCTTTCCGCCGGACGTTGTGTTCATGCACGACGTGAACGGCAGGTGACCCGCATTCCTAGTAGTCGATCGGGGAAGCTCAGAGCACTCCATTATTTTGGAGGTACTCTTTGATATACATTATTTTATGTACATATATTTGAGGCAATCGGGGTCTGTCCGTCGTCTTATATCCTAGTAAACTTCAAATAGAGGCTCGTAGATGCGTACGGGTGGGTAGTCGATGTCCCATGATGAGCACATTGTACTCTTGTATATCATTTCTGCAGCCGTGCGGGCATATGTATATAGACTTGTGTTGCTGGGGAGATTATATATATTCAGGTTAAGCATAACGATTAGTCTAATGTGAGGTGCTCGGTAGTCAACTCCGGGTACCCATCATGGCCCCCAGTCGGGTCGTGACAGTTTGCTTACCGAGGTGGGAAGGTAAGTGCCCGCACGACTTAGCCATAATAAGTCGTGACAATCAACTACTATGAATTTTCGAGTACGAAAATGAGGCTTGCAACTTCTTAGCTATGGATGTGGCATGCTTCACACTCATAATTAAGTCTTTGTGCATACATAATTTCATGTACCTTAAGTATATCGTCACCTAGATTTGAAATGAAGACCGGTGGTGCCCCACTGTAGGTTCAGAGATTATACTGAATGCGAAACTCAAAGATAGCGACCCTTGCCTTCTTGGAGAGTGTTTTTGACATGGAAGAAGCACCTACATGCCTTCTATAAGGGTGTAGTTTGATGGTGGTGAAATGTGATCCTCAACTCTCACCCGAAGAGGTCTCGCTTTCTCCGCAATGCCGGTTCCCGCTAAGAAAAGTTTCACGTTTGCTCCGCATGCATCTCGATCTGGTTTGATTAGCCTTCTCCTCTCCTTAGCGGCTGTACACAACACCTGCTTCCATTTATTGGGTAACAATATGGTTGACCCTCTTTGGTCTATATTCTCTATCTTACCACCCCTGCGTGTTTTTGTTATTGTAACCCTCTTGGTTTAACCTTTATGTATGGGTGACCCTCTCGGCACAGTTTGGTCTAAATTGTAACGACCTGTTTGGTCATTATAGTCTTTTTGACATTTTTGCCCTTTCCTGAGCATTGATTAGCTCATTTTAACCCGAGGAGACCGTTGGCACGCTTCTAGAGGTAGCTAGATCGGATTCGGGCAACTTTCGTGAAATATAGGCTTAAAGTGAAAAATGATTGACTCAAAGTTGACTTTTGGGTAAACGGACCTTTTTCGGGATTTTGTCAATTTTAAGAGGTATGGATGATCGTTTAGAACTTGTGTGTGTATTTGGTTCGGATCCCATTGCACTCGGATGCATTTTGGGAATTGGGTTGGAAAATTAGAATTAAGGCATCGAGGATTGACTCGATCAACGAGACCTCCGGTGGAAATTCCGAGGCCACGGGCGTGTTCGTAACGTGTTTTTAAGCGTGTCCATGTGTTTGGGATGTTAGCAGATGTCCTCGGGAACTAGTCAAAAATTTTGATCAAATTGTGAAACTTGGGTAAGTTTACAGTGTGTCTGGTCTTCGCTTTTGGCGGCGCTACCGTGGCCATAGCCCGGCCTCGCGCGAGCGGTAGCTTTGCCCATTTGGAACGGTCCTAAGGAATTTTGCCTTGACGGCTGAGCGGCTCCAGGGCGGTCCCGATCGGCGCAAAGACGGGTGATGGGCGATTTGTATAATTAATGAAGTGTTAAAACCCTTTGGGTACTCATTATTTCCATTTCGAAGTGTAAACTTTGGGGAGCTGTTCTTGGAGATATTTTGAGAATATTCTTGGGGATGAATCTTTCTAATTCTTTTCTCTTCCTTTAATCCCTAGTAAATGTAAACTTTCCCGGCTTTCTTTTTAATAATCCCTTAGAAAGGGGGTTAAAGGGGGTTTTGAGAACTTTTCCTGGGTTTATTAATGAAAAATTGATGGTGTTTATGTTAGATTTTGTTTTAATCTAAGTTTATTAATCATATATCTTCTATTTCAAAAGGCGGGGTTTTAATCAAAGAGTTAGAGTTTATCCCCCAATTTTGGGGGGTTTTACTTAAAATTTTAAAAATTTGGGAAATCTATGAGCAATTTAGCAATTAGGGGTTTGGGTTATGATCACCTAGTGTTTAAATTTTTAAATTTTTCTTTAATTTCCATTTTTTGAAAATTGTTTTTTCCTTTTTTTAAGCAATTGACCTCGATTAAATTTGTAGCTATATTAGTATCATTCTTCATGATTTCAAATTTCCGATTTCGTTTAAAAGCTTATTTTTGGGTTCTGGGCCAAAAAAAGCAAGGAAAAAGGAGGGGGTTTTTGGGTGTTGCGATTCGGCCATCCGGAGGGTTTCCCCGGGTAAGATTCTAATACAAAACCATATTTAGATTATATTTTTCGGAGATAGTGGGGAACCCTTTCCCGGGTAGAAGCGGGTCAGATATTCCCTTTTGTTTGGCCCCTTGCGTGTCCCCACCACCATGTTTTTTGTGTTTGATTGTTCTATTGGCTTACTTGAGCCATAAGCCGTTGATAGATATTGGATTCTATTTTATCATCTTGATTAGATAAAAGCGGCACTCCACCGTTGGTATTTGTACTTGGGTATTGTCACACCCCAACCCTAACGGGGCATTTTTTGGGGGGACCCGACCCTTACTTGGGGGCCGAGCGAACCCGCCGATTTTCGTGAAAACATAATCTTACCGGGGCTCTTTAAAACGTGAAACGAGTGCATAAAGAAAACTTTTCAAAGAACAACATACTTTTCATCTTTTTCAAATCGAATAAAAGTGATATAACGGACATACATCGGCCTTAGTAGGGCCCTTTACAAACCGCATATTATATACGTGACTCGTTTCCCCAAAGTTTTCCCCAACATAACTCAAGTACCATATCATAAAAAACTCGACCCGGGGACTGGGGGAAAAAGGGGCTCGCCAATCCACCGGGAAAATCTTCTACCATCCGTATACACCCCCGTGGAGAAAAGCCTCGAAGAAAGGGTCCAAAACGACCACATGTAAAACATGAAATACAAAGGGAAAAAAGGGTCATACCGGAATAAGGAGTATAGGGAAAATTTGTAAAATAACCTTTAAAAACCCTGGGTTGCCTTTAAAAAATAAATCATGTTTCATAGCATATATAATCGGGTCCCGCCCTTAGCCGAGGGGCTTGTAAGTAAAATCATCATATACATGTACATATAAAGGGTCCCGCCCCTTAGGAGGGACCCGAAATTTAAAAACATGTCATCATGTCATCAAAATCATCATGTCAAAAATATATATACA
>NC_081348.1:3896095-3902985 GCF_029784015.1 Lycium ferocissimum
AAAAAATTCCAAGAGGCCCGGATGTGCGTTTAGAATTTGTGTGTGTATTTGGTTCGATTTTCGATGCACTTGGATGCATTTTGGGACTTAGGTGGGAAATTAGAACTAAGGCGTCGGGGGCTGACTTGGTCAATAAGGCCTCCGTTAGAAATTTGGAGGCCATGAGCGCGTTCGTAGCGTAATTTTTGTGTGGGTCTGTGTGTATGGTTTGGCGAAGCAGACGGCCTCGGGAATGGCCCGGAATTTCGATTAAAGACATAGAAAAATTGGAGGATTCTGGTACCTGGTGCCCGCTGGGGCGGCCATGTGTATTGCTAGCCAGATCGCTATGGCGGCCTTAAGGGCGCAGTAGTGGCGCCGCTGTAGCAGCCCCGCTACCACCGTGGTTGTGACGGCCAAGTACTTTTATTAAGTGTGATTTAAATAAGCCTTAGACCCTCATTATTTTCCATTTCAAAATTAGAGCTTTGGGGAACAGTTCTTCGAGATATTTTGGAGACATTCTTGGAGGTAAATCTTGCCTATTCCTTTACTCTTCCTTAATCACAATCCTCTTAGATTTCCCCCTTCCCTTTAATAACCCTTAGTGATGGAAGTTGAAAGAGGGTTTTTGATGAACTTTTCCTTAGGCTCATGTATGAGGAAATTGATGATGTTTATATTAGATTTCGGCGAATCTAAGCTTATTAATCATATATCTTCCATTTCTAGTCTTGAATTTCGGAATCAAGGACTTAGGGTTTATACCCAAATTAGGGGTTTTGCTTGAAATCAGAAATTAGGCTAATCTTTGAGTTAAATCAGCAATTAGTGGTTGGTTATGATTACCTAGTTCTTAATTTGATATTTTGATTTTGAAGTTCCTGTTTTGCCCTTGTGGGTCCGTTTCCCCAATTTCTAGGGTGGAATTGACCTAAAATGAATCGTAGCAATATTAGTATCATTCTTCGTGATTTCTAATCAAGATTTCGATTATGCTTAGACTACTTTGGTTCTGAGGTTCAGCGGAAAGGCAAGGCAAAGGAGTGAGTTATTTGTGTTGCGGTTCGGCTATCTAGGTAGGTTAGGGCTTACCCTTGGTGAGACTTCGTATAGCGAAGCACATATTAAGATTATATTATGCTACACCTCAGAAAATTTTTCGTTGATGCACAGTGAATAGACTAGCGATGAGTACGAAGTATATGGTGTTTCGATAAGTAAGAAATAGCATTTGATGACTTAAGTGAGATTTCAAAAACATTCGATGTTAGACGAGAAAGATTGCCAAGAGAAGGCAAGGCTTGCGATAAGTATCGGAAAGAATTTATGATAACGAGTTAATGGTGACTTAAAGATATTTTAGAGAAGAGTTATAACATCCCTTAGATTGGTATTGAGGTGTTAGACAAGTGCGAAGGTTCGCGGGATTGGAGATCGAACGAGTCGACGAGAACAAGTTCGAAACCACTTGGACATTATACGGCCGGACATCTTAGCCGGTATAAAATATACGGACCGTATGTCGGTAGCAGGTTCGATCCCGAATGGCACGCCTCCGCTGGACCAAACATACGGTCCGGACATACGACGATGAAAAATATACGGACCGTATGTTAGTTGTGTATGTTTGGATTGAGACAGTTGTGTATTTAATAAGGGATCCAAGTTTCATTTATTTCATTTCACCTTTCCTCCCCTTATATAAACATCTCTCACATTTCTCCCACAGATTTCAAGAGAAATTAGTGTTCAACTTCGTCAAACCAAGTGAATCAAGTATAAGAACCCATTAAAGTTCATCAGCAAGAAATCCAAGTGAAGGAAAAACTAGGGTTTTGCTCGAAGTGAGGTATTTGCACCCGAGGTTCATTCCTACACCTTTAAGGTAAATTTTATGATGTTTCCATGTTGTTTAAAGTACTTGGAAGTTGAAACACTTGGATTCCAAAAGAATATAAGAAATGGGTCGTGAATGTACAATAGTGCCACTTTTGAGTAAATGTTTGGAATGAGTTATGATTCTTGATACATTATGAATATAATCATGTTATAAATGATGTTGAACGTGGGATAGACCTTGAATATGAATGAACGAAAGTATGTGATATGACCGTGAATATGGATGAATTGGAGTGAATGGTGAAGCAAGAGTAATGTAGTTGACTAAAGGCAATTGTGATGATATTATGAATGTTATTATTGATGTTTGGGAATTGATATATGATATAGAGTAAGTCGTATAAATAAAGGAGATGTTGTCTGATTTTCTCTAGAATTAGTCATGAATGCTAAGCTATCCATTATCTAATATGAGTATGCCTTGATGAAGGTAGAACGTGAGCCTTGAAGAAGAACGTACAAGTGATAGAATAGTTGCACGGAAAGGTATGAGGCTAGCTTATGCTTTCATAAGGCATGATCCTTTGGCCAATTATCTATCCTTCTATGAGCCTACGATGTTCTCCAATGATCTTACCTCTAAAAGCTACTAAGCTTACGATGCTCAATACGATACGATGGTACTAAGTTTCTTATACGATGAGTAATCATTTAAGGATAAATGTAATGAATGACGATAGTCAAGAATGCTAAAGATAATTATGAGCTTATATGTATATATGCCCATGAGTGGCTAATGTGAACCCCGAGCTTATATGGCCGGGTAGAATATGGTGAATATGTATATATCTATATATATGACGACGTGCGCACACCACTGCAGTTGGGTACGGATAAACACTGAGCCTTGGTAGGACCACGCATGTATGACACTGAGCCTTGGTAGGGCCAGGTATGTGAAACACCGAACCTTCGTGGTCGGATATGCTATATAAATGCTATGTATATGACATCAATATGAGTACGAATGTGTTAAGAATATGTAAATGCCAAGTAAGGGCTATGTATATGTAATGTATATGATATGAACATGAGTATAAAAGGTAAATGAGTACGGATATGGATGTATGTGCACGAATACGCAATAGAAATGGAACATCCCTATGGAAAGCAAGTAAGTGCTATGACGATGATATTATTATCTCCCATCTTATGCTATTTCATATGTTATCTATTATGCTTTCATATTGATATTGATCATGCTTTACATACTCAGTACATTCTTCGTACTGACATCTTTTTGTTTGTGGACGCTGCGTCTTGCCCGGTGGCTGTAGTGGGAGACACATTTGATCCATAGCTAGATTTCTCGTGGACATAGCGGAGCTCCATTTCATTCGGAGCCTCAGCTTTTGGTATAGATTCTTTTGTGTACATATTTATGGGCACGGCGGGGTCCTGTCCCGCCCATGTGTTATGATATGACATATTCTTCTTAGAGGCTCGTAGACATATGTATATGGTCAGATATGTTTGGCCTTGTCGGCCTATATTTGAGGATATTATTTTGATAGCCTTGTCGGCTTGTGTACATTTATATGGGTATAAATGGTACTAATGATATAGATATGTTGTTGTTTAATGAGATTAGAATGATGATGAATGAAAAGCATGATTTAGCTATGTCACTCACCTAGATGAGATGTGAAAGTATGTTAAGGGGTGCCCGGGTGGGCTAGCACCGGGTGCTCGTCGCGGCCCTCCGGTTGGGTAGTGACAAAAATGGTATCAGAGCAGTTCAGTTCTAGGGTGTGTCTACGAGCCGTGTCTAGTAGAGTCTTTGTTATGGGTATGTTGCGCGTCACACTTATAAACAAGAAGCTGCGGACATTTTTAGGAATGAATGACCTTCTTTCTTCATAAGAAATCGTGCGATAGAGCTATGATGTAAGAAATTTTTGTCTCTTAATCATGTGTTGTATTTCGAAACGCTCGTAAAGAGAAAGGCTCACAGCCCCCCGAAAAGCGGCAAGACGGTGGCGAGTAAAAGCGGCCGAAAGAGCACCACCACCGTAGTAAAGAAAGTGAGTCCCAAAGTGCGGCTCAATCTCCCTTCCCCGTTCAACACCTATATTAGAGGAGCGTGAGGGAGCCTCGGCCGCACCGGCCACCTCCGGCTCCTCCACCGGATACTTCGGGCCAAGATGTAAAAGTGGCCATTCATTTGCTTACTCAATTGGTTGCGCCGACTCGCCGGCAAAGTTCGAAGTGCGGAGACAGGGTCGTTAGTGCAAGGCCCGTGATTTCATTAGCTTGAACCCTCCGAATTCTTTGGATCAAAGCGACGAGGACCTCGTAATTTCATTGATGGTATGTTGAGGACGCTTCGGTTGATAAGGATCGCCGGACACCGAATCGGTGGAGCTAGCGTCCTATAGATTAAGGGATGTCGCGGTCCATTGGTACACGGTTTGGATGGCTTCACGGGGAGCCACCGCACCTCTCCCTCCGTATGGCAAGAATTTTGTAGATGCATTTCTCCGACATTATTTGCCTCCAGAAGTTCGGCGAGCTAGAGCCGATAAGTTCCTAAATTTGAGGCAAGGGAGTATGAGTGCTCTAGAGTATAGTCTCCGCTTCAATTCCTTGGCTAGGTATGCTTCGGCCATGGTAGCGGATATGGGTGACCGGCCGTGTCACCGGTTTGTGCCAACGAAGATGCAGGGCCACATTTAACGGATAGATGCTTGACCGCGTCCCCAGACAACGTGGATTTCCGTCTATGCATTCAAGCCCATGCTCGAATCTAGAAGAAAGCCTACAACAACAAAGAAGTGAACGTGAGCATGATGTAGGGCATAGCGAGGCTAGATGTCGGGCCGGGTACGAGCGAATATGTGGTGGGCACGGGGAACGCGGAGTTTTCGAGGCATTCGTGCCCGATGGCGACTAGCGCGCCTCCACGGGTTTCGTGCCGTAGATTTGATAGATCTACTCATCCCGGCCGAGTCAGAGCTTTTCGGGATCTCGGTTAGAGGTGATTTGGGTCAGGCGAGGCCACCCATACCACGATGCTCCCGGTGTGGGAAGTTACGTCGGGGTCGGTGCGTACGGGGCTCAAGGGTTCTTTATTCGTGATCGACACTGTGCCGTATTATGCGAGATTGCCCCTCGATTAGTGGCGAGAGTGCAGGACCGCGGCCTTCGTGTCGCGTAGCCGCATCTTCTCTCAACATCTATACGCCCTAGCGGGGCCGAGGTTATGCGCCACTGTGCGGCCATGGTAGGGCAGGGGAGTAGTCCCCGGCCCTAGCGATCCTCAAAGACCGTATTTATGCTTTCGTCGGACACCAAGATCTTGAGTCTCCACGATGTTGTCTGTATATTATCGATATTTTCTCATGATGTATATGCTTTGATAGATCTTGGCTCCACATTGTCATATGTTACTCCGTATATTGCGGGTCGGTTTAGAATCAAACCGGAGTCGATTGAATCTTTTGAGATGTCTACACCCGTTGGTGAATCGGTAATAGCTAGCCGAGTATATAGAAATTGTGTACTTGTGATTTGTGATCGTCGTACTATGATTGACTTGTATAAGTTAAGAATGGTGGATTTTGATGTCATTATGGGTATGGATTGGTTGGCTTCTTGCTACGCCAATGTTAATTGTAGAATTAAAATGGTTCGTTTCCAATTTCCGGAAAACCGCTTTAGAATGGAAAGGAAATACGGCGTCACCAAAGGGTAGGTTTATTTCCTATCTAAAGGCAAGGAAAATGATTACGAAAGGTTTCATTTATCATCTAGTTGTTACACCCCGTACTTCGTACATTGGAATATTCTAAGTTGGTTGCGACGAGTTATGAACAAGACTTTTAATTTCTGGTTTTGTTGATTTTGTCTCAATGCATAAGTCGCATATTCATTTTTGTGGGTATGAAGTGTTAAGGGTGAGATTGGAATAAGGAAAAATTAGAGAATGAAAGTTGAAAGAATTTGGGACCTAAAAATGAATTATGGAAAGTATTATTTGAAAAATCGCCAAGTGTTGGCCTACTATGTGTGTGTGTGTGTGGAGTGGTGTGGGCCATGGCACACATGTGCAAATTATATGGTGGCTAAAAGATGATAATTAATCATCTTCACTATTTTATCACTTGGAAAATTCAAGAAGATCAAGAGAAAGAAAAAGAAGGATAAGGAGGGACGGTTAGAGGGTCGGCCGACTCAAACCCCCTCCAATTTGATCCAAAAAATATTTTCTTCTATGTTTTCCACTCCTTGAAGATGCTAAACAACATGAAGTTGTTGTAGAATCAAGGAAAGCCTTTGTTTTCGCAAACCCACCTCTAGCCGTGTAGAAAAGTTGGGTGGAAAAAGGTATGATTTAATCTCCTCTTTGTGCATGTTATGAAAGTGATTTGTGTATGTTGTGAAGCATGAAAATGGATGAAATTCATGAAAGTGTGGAGGTCAAAGTGTAGCCGTGTGTGTGTAGGTGTGTGGCCGTGTGTTATGTGTGTGTAGGGGGTGAAGAATTAATGGTATTTAGCATGTTTGTATGTTGTTGTAGTGTGTAAAAATGGATGGAAATCATGAAGGTGGTATGTTGATGTCTTGGCCGAGAATGAGCTATTTTGTGTGCTAAGGAATGACTTATTTTTATTTAGCATTTGGTTGTCGTCGTTGTGAACTATATGATGTAGAATGAAGTTTTAATGTTACAAGTCGAAGCTATGGTTGTGTGGGCTGTTTTAGGAGCCAATTTGGTCCTAATGTGGTTTCTTGAATTTATGATAATAATATGGTTAACGTGCGGATTGTTGGTGAAGTTCATGAATTTGGAAGGAAAGAATATGTTATGGTTGTTCATGTTGAGTTGAAGGTTTCGGGTTCTATGGCATATTATTGGATTGTTTGAATATTTTTGTGGATTGTTGGAAATGTTATGGAATCATGTTTGAATGGTTTTGGGTTGGTATTTGAACGCCAAGTAAGCAATGATATTGAATTGACTATATGTTGGTTTGAACGTAATTGAATGCGTGATTGCGGGGAAAGAG
>NC_081348.1:3903085-3910460 GCF_029784015.1 Lycium ferocissimum
ATTCGCCCCCACTCAAACTCTGCCTTTGCTTCCACGAACTCAATTGGCATGAAGTCTAAATGAAAGTGTCGAATTCTCGTGCAGAAGATACTCCTCCCCGGGGGATTTGTTCGACCAAATTGCCCTTACGGTTGGAAAGCCGCTCCGTGCCCTATGGTCATCGCCCAAGAAAATTTTAGGTTAAAAATTTTCGGGTCTCTTTCTTTGTGTGAACAACCGGTTTTATCGGCTGGAGTCTGTTTTCGACCTTACTCCCTTTGGTAGGGGCCTTTTTTCCCCGGGGGCCGTTTGCCAAAATATGGGGTGGTTTGGTGAAACCCCCTAACTCACGTCGAAGCATTAAATTGTGTTGCAAATTTGAGATTTGCTGACGTATTTCTTAAACCCATTTCTCAATGGTACCTACGGTGTTTGTTTTCCCTCTTGTTGTACTTTTTTTTCGGACCTTTAAAATACTAATTTTGGGGTTAAAAAATTAAAAAAAATCTTGCTCAGGCACGAACTAGAGTGTGAAAGAAGTGAAACAAATCTTGAATGTCTTGGTGGTCAACTATTTAGATGTGTGGGGCCCTCACACATATAAAGGCGACTCCATGCGACACGGCTTCATAGACTCCCTAAGACACTTGAACCTAGTGCTCTAATACTAAGCTTTGTCACGCCCGACAGTGGTGCCCTAGCTGAAATGTGTTTGCTGAGTGAACCCATAAGTTGTTTGGATCAACATGTGATATCAAAACGTACGATAATAAGGAAATAAGACTAACACATATCTTGATCTACTAAAAAAAAAATCATTTTCGAAAATATATTAAATGCGGAATTCTTTGGATTAAGTACGAAACATCGAATAAATAGCCAACAAGGCTAAAACATAAAATTTTGCTAATATACGTGACTAGACTATATCTGTGACCTCTTAAAGATAAGCGTAATCTTTGGAGAAAGGCGGAAACGGGGATAACGCCCCGGAGGAATTGGGGCTCAAAATAGCTGATATGAGCAAGTCCTGGCTAAATTTGGATCGTTAACACCTGTATATCGCGATGCAGGCCACCCAAAACAATAAAAGGGACATTGGCACATTTGAATTGTCTTGAGTATGTAAAACAACTAAAAAGAAGAAATATAAGTACGCAAATGACGAGCGGCCGAACTAACGGAAAGCTGAGTACGAAATGCTCACTGTTAAGATGAAGAATTACACCTTAAAGGTAAATGTAACTATGGTCTAGGGCCCAAATAATGTGCACGAAAATTGTGGCCTCGAAGCGAAACAATGCGTATGCATAAGCGACGGCACTGAGACTGAAAATACGTCTGGGTGTTCAACATTAAACAATTTGCAAGGCGGGGCGGCTATCGCTAATAGCATGATAAGCTGTTTACGATTATGGAGCAATAAAGCAAATTTGTGTTATATCCCGTATTTTGTACATTGGGATATTTTAAGCTAATCGCGATAAGTTAAGGACAAGGTTATTTTTCGATTTTGTTTAATGCAAAAGTTGCTTATAAATTTTATTGGATGAAAATATTGAGGAAAATTGGGGCTAGAAGTTGAAAAAAATATTTCATGAAAAACCCCTGTGGCGGGCGTGTGGTTGGTGTGGGCTCCACCTTGTGCCATGGCAACTAATTTTGATTCTGCGTAAGCCATGAGGGCATGTGTCAACCTTGTATTTGCAGGAGCTATATATATAACAAGTGATGACAAAGCAAGACAAATTCATCATTTTACACAACTCAAGAAACTTGGAGAAGAAGGAAGAAACTTTCGGCCATGGCTGCACGAATTTGGTGTCCAAAAATCTTGATCAAAAAATAATTTTCTTCTAGTATTCCAACCAATTGGAAGGTCCTTAGTAACGTGAAGTAGTTGTTGCGGCAATCCAACATTGAATTGTTGCAATTTACAAACCCTAGCCAAGTTGGAAAGCTAAGGGGTAAAGGTAAGATTTAATCTCCTTTCTCATGTGTTATGGATGGTTTGTGCATGTTGTAATGTGTAGAAATGGATGAAATTCATGGAACCATATGTGTTGGTGTTGAGCCGTGTAGGAGTTGTGTGTGTAGGAGTGATGAACTAAATTTATTTAGTATTTTTGGTTGTTGTTGTTGTGGATTCTATGATGTAAATGAAGGTTTAATGGTTCGGGTTGGAGTTGTAATTGTTGTAGGCTGTTGTAGAAGCTAATATGATGTTAATATCCACTTCTTGCATTTTGTGAATAATGTCATTAGCGTGTGGTTATTGGTATAGTTCAAGAATTTGGAGAGCGAAGGTTGCGTTGTTATTATTCTTATTGAGTTTGGAAGATTGCGGGTTGTGTTGTCGTGGTTGATTTGAATGTAAATGAAATCGTCGAATTATGTAGAAGGAGTTACTAACGTTAGAACACGTTTTGGATTAATTGTTGATATTGTTAGTATGGTTGTTTGGTGTTGTTGTTGATGATTTGGCGAAGTTGAATTCTCGGGGGTTGTTGAATTTATAAAGGAAATGCTGCTAAATTTCTATAAATGAAGTGCTAGCCTAGGATTGGATTCTTAAGTACTTATAGCTAATGTTTGGTATCTAATGACGTTGTTGTAGATCTTGGGAAGCCCGAGACTTAAGTTCGGATTAACTTAGGAGGTGGCTAGGTATGTAAAGCCTATCCCATGCTTTTTCTTTTGGCATGTCTTAGAGGTAAGTAAGATACGATACGAGCCTCGGGGTAACTCTATTCATAAGATCCGAGCATGTTTACGATTCTTATTCACTTATTGATATTAGCCTTCTTAATATGGTCGAGCCATTGCCCTTGAGTCCTTTGTGTGATTGGATAGTACATGATGCATGAGATCCCTATTCCTAAAGGATTCTATAATGAATAATGTCGTAACTTTCATAGGCGGCCTCGGATTGCTTTGATACGTTTGTAGAGGGTTCTATAATGAATAATGTCGTAACCTTCATGAGCGGGCTCGGATTGGTTTGATACGTATGCTAGGATCCACCGAGACTCCCTTAATACGAGCTTATAGCGACATTTAGAAAAGAACTTAATCTGGCTATCGTTTTAATACTCGAGCGTTAATGTGTCTACTTAGCTATTGGGTCTTAAAAGATGATTTATATGTATGGTTTTCTCTTCCTACTTGCTCGTGCTTCTTTTATTTATTACT
The DNA here is from genome assembly GCF_029784015.1 of Lycium ferocissimum. Lineage (NCBI taxonomy): Eukaryota > Viridiplantae > Streptophyta > Magnoliopsida > Solanales > Solanaceae > Lycium > Lycium ferocissimum. Next base: position 3,906,257 of record NC_081348.1, read on the forward strand.
TCTTGCGAGTGGCCGGGACACGTTATCGTGCACGGTTGTTGCATTATTCACGAGTCCCTCATTAGAGGGCCGGGACACGTTATATGTATATGATGATATGATGATATGATGATACGGGGATGGCGGCCGGGATGGCATATGATGATTGTCCCTCACTAGAGGGCCGGGACACGTTATATATATGCATATGTACATGATGATTATCTAATTATGTTTCTAAGTCCCATAATGGATTTGATATGATATTGACACATGCATGATTATGTTTTAAAGGCAAGCCTTTGTGGTTTTTACGGTTATTGTACTAATTTTCTATACTCCTTATTTCGGTATGATCTGGTTACTATATTTCATGCTTTACATGCTTCAGTGTATTAATGTATTTCTTTCTTTCGAGGGGGGGGCTGCGTTTCGTGCCCCGAGTCGGATACTCGTTTTGGTGATCACTTGACTTAGGATTTCCATTGTTGTCTTGGAGTGCTCCTTTGTTCGGGAGCCTAAATTTTGGTACGGATCCTCGTTGTATATATGTGTTTATCCGGGGGTACGGCGGGGCCTCCCGTCATATATTTACTGTTGTCCTCTTGGGGGTACGCGCGCGACATATATGTGGGTGGGTATATAGTTGCGGCTTGGTCGTGTATATATGACTTATGTTTTGGGACGTTTCCATTCATTAGTGGCAACCTTGTCTGAAACTGTACGTATATAGTTGGGACATTCCTATGTTATGGCAGCCTTGCCGCTCGTATGCAATGTTATCTGTTGATGTTTGTAACTCCCCGGACGAGGTTGTTATGACATGTATAGATATCGACGAGATTGAGAATACGTCATGCCTTTATATATACATAAGCTTTCTTTATTATGTAAGTTGTGAATGATTATAGCAACAGGTGTATACGAGTGTCCAGCTCGGGCACTAGTCATGGCCTACGGGGTTGGGTCGTGACAAACTGATTATATACTGACTGAGACTCATGTGATGTCAATACGCAAGTCTATAATGATCACACACTGAGTTCATGATATGCAAAGTGATCATCATGAACGAATTATGAAACTATAACCCTAGAAGATAGCAGTTCTACAACTATTCAAGAAACTAGGGCTAAACTACATTCTGAGTCGCATTACTCATAAGTATTTAGAATTAGGCGTAGGGAGAATCATAAACGTTCCCTAACGTAGATAGTTAGCCTCACATACCTATATGCTCTAAGTCTTGTGACCACTGGTCTGAAATTGAGAAGAATCCCAAAAGTCTAAGTCTTGAACCCTTAGGTGGGTTTTCTTGAAAACCCTAGGTTAATAACAATGATTCCCTAATTAGGTTAGATGAACACATGATTTAATCCACTTGGAATAGGCTAGGATAGCTTACCTTAGTGTTCTTGATGGTGGAGGAGAAGAACAGGTCGTTCTAGGGCTTAGGGACTTGTAAAAATAAAAATTAGAACTGAAATCAGGTATTTATAGGTTCTGGTGCGGGTTGGGAAATACGGACCGTATTAGTACAGGTTGGGAAATACAGACCAAAATACGGTCCATATTCTGGACCGTAATTAATCATGTTCCAAAAAACAAAAACACTTCCTTACTTCCCTCCTCAAATAAGATCTGAATTACGGGCCGTAAACTAAATTACAGTCCATAATTAACAATATAATTCCCCAACAAAAATTCTAGAATGTACAGTGAATTTGGATGGCATTTTACGATTTGAAATACAAGCCGTATAATGAAATACGGTCAACTGGAAAAATAAATCCCTATACGAGAATCGTAGAGAATTTTCCAATTCTAACATTCTCTATATGATTTTCTAAGTCTAAAATCATGGTCAAGGCTTAAGTTAAAGGTTTGAGGTGTTACAGATGGCCCCTCATTTAGAGAGTTCTTATGACAGGGTGCTTGAGGCACCAAATAATATGATTGACATCTCAAATGTCAAATCTCCATAGTAGCGTGCTAAGCTCAACCTCACTCCAGCTCAAGAAAGGTCGGCCCAATCTACTATATTGAGCCAACTTTAAAAGATTGCCATGGTTGCTTGTGAGCAGTTTGAGTTGGACTTCTCAAGTGTTTTTGCGAAGTGCCTGCATACTACCTACTCACGGATACTCATTAGAGAGAAGGACATGTTACCAGCTGATGAGGATTTGTGCTCCGCTGACCTCATAGTAGCAGAGATGGAGAAAGGTAGTGAAAAAGAATCACAAGCACAAGGTGCTGATGATGATGAGGAGGGAAGAAGAGCGAGCGAGTACGATGGCGGGCCGAGCATGATGAGATGATGACAAGGCCCTAGTGGGCTCCATGGAGTATTTCTTGCCTTACTTTGTTTTAATTTTTCATCTATATTCTTCGAGGGCAAAACATGATTTAAGTATGGGGTGGGAAATACGTCCCTTGTAACAACATTTTGAGGTTAAGGAGGGTGATCAAGTTGCCGTAGGTTTTGTTTTTGTAGTTGTTGAGTCTTAGAGTCGTAAAAAAAAAAAAATCAAACTCAAAAAGATTTCTAGTTTTCTTGATTTAAGTTTCTTTATAGCTTCTTGAGTCCCTCGTTAGTGGCACACACCATCTACCCCCTTGGGTTTTCTTATGGTCTCGGTTCTTTCCCAAGGGGGGACATTTGAACCGGGTTAGGATTTTTTAGTTTTTTTTTGTAAATGAGTCGTAGGAGTCAAACCTATAAGACCACTTGAATGCTAGGTGCTCGAGTTAGGTAGAATGTGAAAACCATGAGCTGTTCTCGATGACTTTTAAAAGCATGCGTGAAAAGAAGTAACCTCTCTTGAAACACTTTTGTATTGAATTGCATTGACTCATGTATGACCCACTAGGCATAATGTTTGATTGTTGCTTGATTTGAGGGTCTTATGAATCTGTTTTGTATTGATTGTGTGACATATGTGATATGAAGGAACCTTTGTATGATCCATGCTTGATATTGATGACTAGAACTTGCCCGGTGTGTTCATAAAGTGAAAATTGAGTGTTGAGTTGAGGAAGTGATCTAGTCATTTTCTTTGTTAGACAAATTTGAAACGTCACTTGCCTACCCTTTTGTATATATATATCCCTAGTCAACCCCGTTGAGCCTTTAGCCTTTTTCTTTTGACATCCGTCGATTAGCCTATCCCCTCTGTTCTTTTGGACCATAATTTGATCCCTTTTTACTCCTTAAGCACTTTAATTGCTAATTAATGAAATTGGAGTTGGGATGTGAAGTTAAGGGAGGGCTTGTTCAATGAATTTGAAATAAAGTCTATCGGTGTACTTGAATGTTTTTGAAGTGCTTGTTTGTGGGAAATATTATTGAAAAAACGAGAAAAGAACTGAAAAACAGAAAAATAGAAACTTTCTAGTAAGTCGTTTGCTTGCTTAGTATTGTTTCCCACTAGCTTGCCGAAAATAGGATGGTGCTTAACTTTGGGAAAACAAATGGGTGTTGCTTGGATAGAATGGGTAGTTTGTGGTTGAAAATTATGGTTGATGAAGGGTTGCGCAAAATGAATATGTTGTAAGGTATTAAAAGTGCTAAGGGAGGTTAGTCATTATTTCCAAAATATATCCTACCCATCCCTTAGCCTATGTTACAACCATACAAGTCCTAAGTGATCCTAGATTTAACTTACTCTAATTAGCGGAACGACTACACTAAGGGCAAGCTTATGGTTCGTCATCTTTAAGCAATGGATATTCTTTGTGAGATTCAGCGATATTGTTTGCATCATATGTCCATTGAAATAACGTCATTAAATTTGTGAGAATTATGGACAACTCTCTTTGGGTGAGGTCACATAATCGATAGGAGATGTGTGAAGTATTACTACTCGGTTAAGTAGCATACTTGTTGTGTTTTTAGTGGTGTCTCAAGTCATACGCTTGTGTTTAAATATGTCATTTCTGGAGAGGTTTGGTTGCTAATGTTTTGAAATGTAAGAAAAGTATTTATGTCGAAGCGAAGCGTTTGGCATGACTTTTGAGAGAATTGGCACAATGTTTGTGTGTAATGCGATTTTGAAACTTTCATATCTACCGAATCCTGATGTAGACCTGCTCGAATTGCATGGCTGTGGAATGTACTAGGGGAATGTTAGATAAGTGGTTGCTTGAGGAAGACAAATTAAAGGGGGGGTGTTGATATTTGGAAAAAAATCTAGATTTATGTCATTTACTTTTCTTGCTCTTTAAT
>NC_081348.1:3910560-3930407 GCF_029784015.1 Lycium ferocissimum
ACCCACCTTGCAACTTCCATGTTTCCATAGTTTCTACTGTTTCTTCCTACTACAACACAAACCAACCATCATAACATAACAAAAGAGATTGATTCTTACCTTTCCTTCAAGTGCTCCACTGCCACCAAAACTACTTTCTTGCCAAAATAGTTATATCACCTTGTAGAGAATCCTACACTTATTAGTAATTCCACAAGAAATGGATTTTTGAACCAAAGGATTTGGCTCCAAGAATTTTTTTCTTTCTTTCCTTTTTTTTCTCTTCTAGCCGTGACCTCTTCTTGCTCTCTACTCTTTCTTTCTTTTTTTTTCTTGAAGTTTCTACATGATAAGGATGGTTATATAATATAATCCATATCATATTTACCACATGGTAGAATAATTTCTTCATGGATTTGGGCCATTGTTTGGCAGTTGGAGCTTCTTGGATTTGGGCCTCACTCTCTTATTATTTTGTGAGCCCAAATTGTTGGCGAATTTTAATTTTTTTTTTCCATGAAAAAAGTTTCCAAAATTCCAAATTTACCCTTCGTCTTTCCTCCATATTCCCACGAGTCGTATTGCAAATTTCCCTTTATGCCCTGACCTTCCTCATTAATTCCACTTCTAAATGTTTCCCAAGTCATTCATATACTTAACAAAATAAAAACATGACCTTGCTTGTCGTCTTCCCGCAATTGTCTTGAATTGTCCAAACGCACAAAAATGCGGGATATAACACGCTAGAACTGGAAGCTCCGCCACGACCTCTACCGTGGCACTCGCCGTGTCGGCATACCCCGCCCCACGTGGCGCATAGCTGGGCGAAGGACGATGAACCAACAATCGACCCAAAGAGGGTCGAGGGCCGCACCACCCGGATCGCCTCGGGACAATCTCTCATAAGGTGGCCCTCGACAGCCCACGAGAAAAACGTGCACCCGTGGCACGATAACACTCTCCCGAGGCGATGCCTCCACACAGGGAGAACACCGAGGTATGGGTGGCCTCGACCGACCGAACCTCGTCCACCGCGAACCCGAAGCCCCGGAGCTCCACTTTTGCTCCCGAATACCTGTCCGTCCGGTCTCCTACCCTTAAACCGTGGGGGGTGTACTCCGTCTTTGGTTGGGAAGGATATCTGCGATGGCGGTAGGCCGGCTCGCTCGAGACTCCCTGAAATAACCAGCTGATCTAGCCCTCTTGGGCTTGCTTCTGTCATAATCTATGTCGGGCTGACGCCCTCTATGTCGATCCTCCATACCCTAGGCATGCGCCTGTACCCGTGCAATATCCATCCCTGGCTGGGAAGCAATCACCGTACAGCTATCAACCAAGTAACGATCCAGCCCCATCACATATCGATGCATCCTATCGGTCATATCAGCTACAATAGTGGGCGCATATCTGGCCAATGAATCAAACTCGAGACTATAGTCCCGAACACTCCTGCCCCTCTGTCTCAACTGTAGGAATCTGTCAACCCTAGCTCGCCGCATCTCCGGAGTGCAAAGTACAAGAAAGGCCTCTCGTAGAACTCGTCCCACACCGGGCCGGAGGAGCACCTCGCCCTCAGACAACCTCCCAGACTCATACCAATTAGCAAATACATCCCGCAACCGATATGAAGCCAATTCGACGTACCGCCTCGAAGCCTTAACAGCCGCAACGTACGCTGCATCTGTCTAATAAACTCCTGGGGATCCTCCCTGCCTCGACCCGAAAAACTCTAGAGGATTACAGGTCAAGAAATCACGGGCCCTCAAACTATCATGTCTATCCGCATGATCACCTTCTAATCCGTGCCTGTGAACCTGCCCCGCTACCAATCTGGTCGCAAATCGGACCGCATCTCGCATGCCCTATCCTCCGCCCGTCGAGGAGCCGGAGGCTCGGAGCCGGAACCTCGAGCGGAGGTGGAGCCGCCTGCGACTCGCGTACTGCCGCTCTGAGCTCCTCTAGTAGTGGCGGTGTAGTAGAACTGGCTGACGGGAGCACAACCTCAGGCTGAGCGCGGGCCCTAGTAACTCTCCGGGCCTAGCTAGTCTCACCGGCATCGACTTGCCCTTCGGGCAACGCGCCTTCTTTTTGGAGGCATCGCTGAAAACATAACAATTCATTAGGGAGGAATCATCCTGATAATACAGCTCTATCGCACGATCTAGAGTAAGAAGGAAAGATAACATCCTAAATGTCCTGTAGCTTCTCGTTTATAGATGCGGTGCACAACACACCGATAAACAAGACTCTACTAGACACGGTCTGTAGGCATTCCGAGGACGAACCGCTCTGATACCACTTCTGTCACGACCCAACCCCGTAGGCCGTGACTAGTGCCCGAGCTGGACACTCGTACACACCCATTAATCAAAATCAGCATACAAACAACGGGTACAAATACAAAGGTCAGACGTAGTCCCAAACTGTCGCATATACAAATATATATCACAGAAGCCAGCAAGGCTATCATAAGGCACAACATCTCAAAACATATATATACGCGAGCCGATAAGGTACGCCACGGCGAGTGTGACCGCCCAAAACATAAAACATACGAACACAACTGAACAGTAATATTCACAACTCACATATATGTCTACAGATCTCTAAGAGTAACAACAGAATCATATGACGGGACAGGACCCCGCCATACCCCTGAATAAACATATACATATGCAACGGAAGAGTCTGTACCAAAATATAGGCTCCGGAACAAAGGAGCACTCCAAGACAGCAAAAGTAGGTGTCCTAAGTCAAGCGGATCACCAAAATGGGCGTACGTACTGCGGGCATGAAACGCAGCCCCCCCGAAAGAAGTCGGTGACGGAATATGTGCGAGTATGCAAAGCATGAAATACAAGAACAGGATCATGACCGGAAAGAAGTACAAAGAAATAAGTACAATATCCAAAATACCAAAATATTTACTTTTGAAACACAAATCATGCATGGGGCTCAGGGAACATGGTCTCCACCCCGTCTTTGGCGCCATACATATCATACTCCAGAAGATTTCATATCTCCGTAACCCAAAGATATCTCCATAACACATCATAACGCCATAACACATCATAACACCAGAATATATATACGGTACCCAGCCCTCTAGCGAGGGACTCGGTGAACCATAACACATCATACTCCGAAATATAACATAGTGCGCATGATGACATAACCGGCCCGGGACTCGGCGAAAGATGTAACAACAGTATGCACGAGCAGAGTCGTGAGCAACCATATGCATATAAAATCATCATTATAGACTCAATAGATAAATAAGTAATCAACGCTCGGGGGTTAAGACGATAGTCATGTAAGTTCTTTCAAAAAGGAGTTAAAACTATACAAAGGGAAATCTCGGGGACCACGGACAAGTATCAAACCAATCCGAGCCCGCCTATGAAAGTTAGAGACATTATTCGTTATAGAATCTTCTACGAACGTATCGAGGCGATCCGAGCCCGTCTATGAAAGTTAGGGACCTTTTTTGACATAGAATCCTTTAGGAACAAAACTCTTTATACAACATTTGAAATCCAATCATGCAAAAGACATAAAGACCATAGTTCGACTATATCAAGAATGCCAACATCAAGAAGTGAATAAGAATCGTAGACATGCTCGGATCTTAAGAATAGAATTACCCCAAGGTTCGTATCATAGCTTACTTACAACTAAGACATGCCAAAAGAAAGAAAGAATAGGCTTTACATACCTCGTCCGCTTCCTATGCTAATCCGAACTTAAGTCTCGGGCTTCCCAAGATCTACAATAACGTCATTAGATACTAACATTAGTTATAGGCACTTAGAGTCCAATCCCAAACTAGCACTTTATCTACAAATTCGAAAAGCACTTCCCCTATAAATTCAACAACCCCGAGAATTCAACTCGGCCAAATCATCAACAACAATACCAACAACCATATTAACAACATCAACAATTAATTCAAAACGCATTCTAACGTTAGTAACTCCCTTCTACATAATTCGACAACATTCCATTTACATTCGAATCAACCACATACAATCAAGCCAACACCAATGCTCACATATTCAAGTACTAATCCGAAACCATTCAAACAAGATTCAAGAACACTTCAAACAATCCGCACAATATTCAAAACAACCCAACCAAAACACCACTCCACCCGAAACCTCCCCAAACCCGACAAGAACAACAACAACACATTCCTCTCTCCCAAATTCATGAATTACACCAACAATCCACACGTTAACAATATCATTCTCATAAATATAAAAACTACATTCAAATCACGTTGGCTTCAAAAACAGCCCACAACAATTGCAACTTCAACTTGAATCATTAAACTTTCATTATCATCATAGAATCCACAACAACAACAACCAAAAATACTAAATAAAATTAGTTCATTCCTTGCCATATAAAAAATGACCCATATTCGCCACCACCCCAACACACAAATTTCATGATTTTCATCCATTTGTACACTCTACAACATACACAAACCACCCATAACATATAAAAAGAAGATTAAACCTTACGCCATCCATAACATATAAAAAGAAGATTAAACCTTACCTTTTCCACTTAACTCCACAACTTGGCTAGGGTTGTAAATGGTAGAAACGAATGGTTTGTTGACTCCAACAACTACTCCACGTTAACAAGGACCTTCCAATTGGTTGAATTGCTAGAAGAAAATATTTTTTTGATCAAGATTTTTGGACCTCAAGTTTGGCTAGCTATGGCCGAATATGGCTTCTTTTTTTCTCCAAGGTTCTCTAAGCTTCTTAAGGTGAAAAGATGATGAATATAATTCATTTGTCATCTTCCATTTACATATATTATTCATCCATGTGGACCATGGCCCACACCACATTGCACGGCCACTTGGCCCTTTTGTTCATGAAATATTAACTTCCTTTAATTCACTTTTAATCCCAAATTTTCCTTAATATTTCATACCAATAAAATCATAAGCAACATATGCCTTTAAACAAAATCGGAGGTCAAAAGTCTCTACCTCATATCCCGGAATAGTCTTGTCCTTAACTTGTCATGGTTAGCTCGGATTGTCCCAATATACAAAATACGGGATATAACATGGAGGTGACGTCCTACCCCACTTGGGTGGCCAACATAGTGCCAGTGCCCAAAAAGGACAGAAAGATTCGAATCTGTGTGGACTACCGTGATCTCAACTGAGCCAGTCCAAAAGACAACTTTTCACTCCTAAACAAACGTCCACACTCTAATAGACAGCTGCGCCAAGCATGAGCTGCAGTCATTTGTGGATTGTTTCGCTGGGTACCATCAAATACTCATGAGCGAAGAAGACGCTAAAAAGACAACCTTTATCACTCCTTGGGGAGTCTACCATTACTGGGTGATGTCGTTTGGCCTAAAAAATGTCGGCACCACGTGCATGAGAGTTATGACTACCTTGTTCCATGATATGATACATCGAGAGATTGAAGTCCATATGGACGATGTCATCATAAAATCAAGGGAAAGCTCGGAGCATACTGTGCATTTGCGTAAGTTCTTTAACAGACTTCGCAAATTCAATCTAAAGTTAAATCTTGCAAAGTGCGCATTTAGAGTGACTGCAGGTAAATTGCTAGGATTCACAGTTAGTCGTAGGGGTATTGAACTACACCCTACCAAGATTAAAGCAATTTAGGAGCTACCACCTCCCAAAATCAAGAAAGAAGTCATGAGCTTCACAGAAGGTTGAACTACATTGACGATTCATAGCCCAGTCAACTATGATTATGGAACTAATCCTTAAGTTTCTTAAGAAGGACGCTCCAACAAATTGGACAGAGGAATGTCAAGAGGCATTTGACAGAATCAAGAGATACCTTTCCAATCCTCCCGTCTTGGTACCGCCCAGGCCAGAGAGTCCTCTGTTACTGTATCTATCGGTAGTAGAAAAAGCTTTCGGGTGCATGCTCGCCCAGCATGATGAAAAGGGCAAAAAGGAACGTGCCATCTACTATTTAAGTAAGAAGTTCACTTCTTAAAAGGGCAGTATACGCTCGTAGAAAAGACCCGCTGTGCTTTGACTTGGATTGCCCAAAAATCGAGACACTACCTATCCGTGTTTACCACTCACCTCATATCCAGAATGGATCCGCTGAGATACATTTTCCGGCAACCAATGCCCGTGGGAAAGTTGGCTAAATGGCAAATGTTACTAAGCGAATTTGACATCGTGTACGTAGCAAAAAGGCAATCAAAGGACAATCCCTAGCGGATCTATTGGCAGGAAGTCCCGTAGATGATGAACTGGAGCCATTACGGGCTTTCTTCCCAGACGAAGAAGTGATGGCCATGGAAGAAAAGGTTGCAGAACAATACTCGGGCTGGAGACTATTCTTCGATGGAGCAGTCAACTACAAAGGATCAGGCATTGGAGCGGCGTTGATATCGAAAATAGGGCAACACTATCCAATGGCTGCAAAACTCAACTTCAGATGTACCAACAACATGGCGAAATACGAAGCATGCATCCTCGGCCTCAGGATGGCATTGGACATGAACATAGAAGAGTTGTTGGTAATCGGGGACTCCGATTTGCTCATAAATCAAGTAAAAGGAAATTGGCGATAAAAAATTATAAGATACTCCCATATGTGAATCTGGTACAAAGATTGTGCTAAAGATTCAAGAGTATTGACTTCAGGCATACTCTAAGGGCCCAGAATTATTTCGTAGACGTATTGGCCACAATAGTGTCTATGATCCAAAGACCCTGAGAGTATCCACATTGATCCATTCGAGATGACACTGTGAGAAGAACAGGCTCACTATGCTCATGTCGAGGCCGAGCCAGATGGCCAACTATGGTATGCTGACATTAAGGCCTACCTGGATAAAGAAGAGTATCCCCTAGAGAGTTCAGCAAATCAAAAGAAGACCATCAGGAGATTAGCCAATGGTTTCTTCTTGAACAAGGAAGTGCTGTACAAAAGGATCCTTGACCTCGGGTTGCTCAGGTGTGTGGACGCCGAAGAGGCTACAAAACTGCTAAAAGAAGTGCACACAGGGGCATGCAGACCCCACATGAATGGATTCATCCTTGCTAAGAAAATATTAAGGACAGGACATTATTGGATGACCATGGAGAATGACTCCTGTAAATTCATGCAAAAATGCCATCAAGCAGATACACGGGGATCTGATCAAAGTTCCCCCCATAGAATTACACACAATAAACTCCCCCTGGCCTTCCGTGGCATGAGGGATGGATGTCATAGGACCTATCGAGCCTCCGGCCTCCAACGGACATCGCTTCATCTCAGTTGCCATAGATTACTTCACTAAATGGGTGGAAGCAACTTCCCACAAATCAGTGACCAAGAAAGTCGTGGCCGACTTCGTAAAAAACAATCTGATATATTGTTTCAGTGTGTCGGAATCCATCATTACAGACAATGGTGTCAATCTGAACAGCCATTTGATGAAAGATATCTATGAGCAATTCAAAATCACTCCCAGAAACTCTACTGCCTATCGGCCACAAATGAATGGAGCCGTAGAGGCTGCCAACAAGAACATCAAAAGAATCTTGAGAAAAAATGGTCGACAACTACAAGAATTGGCACGAGCAGCTGCCTTATGCTCTGTTGGGATACAGAATGACAACCCGAACTTCCACTGGGGCAACCCCATACCTCCTTGTCTACGGTATAGAAGCGGTCATACCCGTAGAAGTGGAAATCCCTTCACTCAGGATCATCGAAGAGGCAGAGCTGAAAGATGCAGAATGGGTTAGAAATCGTTATGAACAACTGGCCATGATAGAGGAAAAGAGAATGGTGGCAGTATGCCGCGGACAACTATACAGACAAAGGATGTCTCGAGCCTTCAACAAGCGGGTCAGAACTCGACTTTCCAAATCGGACAACTCGTACTCAAGCGAGACTTCCCTCACTAAGAGGAATATAAAGGGAAATTCGGGCCAAACTGGCAAGGACCATACATGGTCAGGAAAGTACTCTCAGGAGGAGGCATAGTGCTAGCCGAGATGGACAGGCAAGAGTGGCCCAAAGCCATCAATGTAGACGCACTCAAGAGATACTACATTTTGGATTCCACTTACTTGTAATCGCATTATTATTTCCTTGTAATCGTACCTTTTGCTTGTAATCATACTAGAGTAAGAGAAAAACAAATCGTCTATGTAATGAATTACGCAATGACCTGAATTCCCCACGGTGGGATACGTAGGCAGTCCATACTGGACCCGGTTTCTTTATTAGTAAAACTAAAACTCAATTATTTTATTCTGAACTACGTTCGACCTGAATTCCTGTGGCGACGGGATACGTAGAGGCTCTCGAGCTCGGTAGTCACAAAAGAAAAACCAAGAAACCCCTAGAAAACCACAGAGACAATAAGGCGGGAAAAGTCAACAAGATCAAGCTTGTAAGGGTCAACACAAGAATCGAGACAAAGATCAACCCTTATTAATCAGAATTTTGAGGGAACATAAAAAATTCCTATGAGAAATAGTCAACAAGGGAAGGGACAAAGTAAAGCAATACCCTGGGGCAGAATTTTTGAGGGGACCTAAAAAAATCCGGAGTAGCAAGACAACACAAGGGCCATTCAGAACAAGTCCTGAAACCAGGTCAAAAATTCTACCAGTACGAAAGTCAGCAATCATGCCTCCGAGGAGAACCGAAAGACCTAGTTCGAAGAAAACACACGTCATGACACATAAAAACAAAACAAACATTTACTTTAAGGAAAAAATAACATGCGTGTAATAAATATTTTACTCTAAATTTTCAAAAAATATATATAGCATAATTACGTCCCAAAAACATCTCTAAAATACCGAGCTCAAGAGGGCTCGAAGGAGCATCAGGAGGAGACACCAAGCAGGAAGACAACAACGCTAATCAACTTCCTAGGAAACTCACAATTTTTTCTATGGATGCAGGTTTATCTTTAATAGGACAGCAGACACACCACCAATCGGCTTACTCACAGCAAAGGCGGAAAGCAAAACTCGGCCCGATGGAGAGAAACCAAAAAGGCCACGACAAAAATGGGTAATAAAGACACATCTGACCGCAAGGGTCACAGAGCAAATGAGCGTAAAGACAAATCCGACCAAGAGGGTTACACAAAGAGTGAACATCAAACATGTATCAGGCCAAGAGGGTCATAATTGATGAGCGTAAAGATATGTACAGCCAAAAGGGTCATGACAAGCACAAAGGGCACATCCGACCACAAGGGTCAACAGTCAATACAACGAACGAAAGAAAGATTATCCAGCCACAAGGGCCATAATTGTCATCTGCATGCCAAAAGGGCCATTCATTTATTTTGCCAAGAGGGCCATTCATTTATTTTGCCAAGAGGGTCATTCATACAAACAAGCCAAGAGGGCCATTCATACAAACAAGCCAAGAGGGCCATTCATACAAATAGCTAAGAGGGCCATTCATACAAACAAGCCAAGAGGGCCATTCATACAAACAACCAAGAGGGCCATTCGTACAAACAAGCCAAGAGGGCCATTCATACAAACAGCCAAGGGGGCCAATCATACAAACAAGCCATGAGGGCCAGTCATACAAACAACCAAGAGGGCCATTCATACAAATAAGCTAAGAGGGCTATTCATACAAACAAGCCAAGTGGGCCATTCTTACGCAACCAGTCAAGATAGGGTGTCCATGAGATTCAAGCTCTTCGGCCAGGATTTAGAAGCCATCCAATCTCAGGCTCAACCACAACTTTGTCTTGTTTTTATTTTTTCCACTAAAAACCGCGACCGGTCGGATACACACCAGGAAGTCTAAAGGTATTCCCGCATAAGGGATATATTCTTCTCCAGCAAGTCGAACTACATGTGACCTGATTCCCAGAGACCAGGGATATGTAGGAGAACTCAAGACCCGAGAGTCGGTCACATTCTAACAGTCTTCCGGAGAAAAATAATCATAATATTGGGGATCTTCGGATTGTTTTTTCCAAATCACTGGAAGGTCTTTAGTTGAGTCGAACTACAAGTGGCCTGAATTCTCATATAACCTGAGATATGTAGGAAACCTAAAAACCAGGGTCCGGCAACATATTTGAAATTTACATAAAGACAAAGGGTAAAATGAGCCGAGTCAGTCAAAAATTAGGGTTAATCAAATTTCGTTGCTCAGGGATGGTCCCGCCATCCCCGAAAATCGAAGGGGCAGTTGTTGACACCTAATTTTTGCCTCCCGTAATTTATTTCAATCACTCAGAGTCCCTGAATAATAAATAAAATGAGCTGGGCATCTTGAAAGATTTAATTGATTTTTTTTATAAATTGTCCAAGTCAATATTTCACTCCCTTAAATTGATCAAAGGGGATTTTCAGGGCATCATAGATTTATTTAGAAATCAATGGGTACTTTTATGATATTTTATGAGATGCTTATTAAATTTAATTACAAAAAAAGAGAGAGAGGAAAGGGTCTTTTATTTTGAAGATAATCATTCATTTAATTTTATTAAAATTGTCAAGAAATCAAAATTTTGCAAATACTTTATTTCTTTTAATCCATGAAGTTTCAGTAATTTAAGTAATTTGAGTAATTAACCATTTAATCCTTTAAATCTCTAATTTTTATATATAATTGCATGATTTGTCAAAAAATATGCATAATTGCCCATAAATGTTTTAATTAGGCTAATTAATTAATTAAATGATAATTATTGCAAATTGATCATTTTTTATATATAAATATTTTGCAATGGCCACAATTAAAATAATCAGTTCATGATTTAAAGAAATTGGAGTCATTTTTGCAAAATTTGGCCTATTAATGGTTTTATTTGAAATAACCAGTTCAATTTAATTTCAAAATTTGCTAATCAGGCCAAACAAGGCCATAATTGAAATGATCAGTCAGATTGGAATTAATTAAGGCCATGTTCGTAATTTTAGGCCCTTTAACAATTTGGTCAATTTTTTAAACTATTTTAATAAAATGATTATGTCCTAATTTTTCCTATAATTAAAATTTCATCAATTTTGATATTTATCTATTTTTTTATGCGTACCAGGTATACATACATATACACCAAGTATACACATATATATACACACAAAGTATTTATATATATATATATACACTTAGTGTATATGTAAACTGTTACACCTCGAAAAATTTTCCGTTAACGCACAGTGAATAGACTAACGAAGAGTACGAAGTATACGGTATTTCAATAAGTAAAGAATGACATTTGATGACCTTAAGTAAGATTTCAAAGACATTCGATGTTAGACAAGAAAGTTGCCAAGAGAAGGCAATGCATACTGTTACACCTCGGAAATTTCCCGTTAGCGTATAGTGAATAGAATAACGAAGGGCATGATGTATACGATATTTGGACAAGTAAGAAATAGTCTTTAATGATCCTAATTAAGATTTCCAAATACATTGGAAGTAGGAGACGAAAGTTGCTAAGGAAAGCGAATCCTATGTCGTGTGTCGGGCAAGAATTTTGAGTATTGAGCTAATGACGTTTTAATGATGCTTTGGGAAAGAGTTATAACGTCCCTTAGATTGATGTTGAAGTGTTAGACAAGTGTTAAGAAGGTTCCAAAAGGATTGGAGATTAAACGAAATGACGGAAGATGACTTCGGGAAAACTGTGAGTTGCACGGCCACTTCCACGGACTGTGTAACTTTGTACGAACCGTGGAAGGGTCCGTGAAACTCCCAGCAGAGTTGGTGGCTGGCTGGTGGTGAACCACAACCAGTTCCACGGACAACATAATGTTCCACGGACCGTGAAAGTGTCCGTGGAAGTCCCGACGGGCTGAACAAGTTCTAATTATATAAGAGTGTTCCCACTTCATTTATTTCATTCCACACACTTTTTCATCTCTCTCAAGACCTCTAGAATATTCCATACACTTCATCCATAAGAATTCAAGGAAAATTGATGATCAACTTCATCAAACCAACAAGAATCAAGATTGTGAAACACATTAAAGTCATCTAAGCCAAGAAATTCTAAGAGGAAGTGAGCTAGGGCTTTGAGTGCAAAAGAGTATTCCACTCAAGGCTTATTCTACCATTGTCTAAGGTAAGTTTTATGGTATTTTCATGTTGTTTGAAGCATTGAAAAGTTGAAACACTTGGATTATAGAAGAATATAGGAAGGGGGTCATAAATGCAAGAATAGTGCTCTTGTTAAGCCATAGTTTGGAATAAATCATTGATATGGATGTGTTGTGATTATAAGTAGATTATGAATGGTATGTAGAACATGGAATGAGTATTAGATGCGAAGAAACATGATAGTGAACTATGATTATGATTTCGGAGAATTGAAGGGAAACCGTGAAAAATGAAAAATGTAAACGAATGACGATTGTTGTTTATGATATTATGGTTGTTGTTATGAACGTTTAGGAGTTGATTCAGAATATGGACAAACGAAATGCTGCCCAATTTTCTCCAGCTTTAGTAAGCACGTTCTTATAATTATTTTAGCTAATGTCGATACAAATCCTCTTGAAGGTAGAACGGGTGCATTAAGGGAGATCGAGCAAGCGATAGAATAATTAAACGACAAAGGTATGTAAGGCTATCCCCTTTTCTTTCAAAGGCATGATCCCTATGCTTTGATTCCATACATGACGTTCATAATCTTTTACTCCTAGAAATGCCAGAAGTCTATAGTCTCTGAACTCCAATCCTAGAGATTTTCAAGCCTAAGGTTTTGTATGATTTCATGGCGTGACTGAGCGTGCTATATAATATATGGCCTCAGCTTATGTCTGAGTGTGCTATATAACATATGGCCTCAGTTTATGTCATGGCCCATTCAAGGTGAGACCTAACGGTGATGATGACGCCATAACGTAATCGGAGGTTCACGACCTTATGTCACTCCGATAGAGCGCACTTTTATTTGGGCCCTCATGCATGCTACGTATATTATATATGTATATGATATGTATATGTATATAGGGGACATGGGGAAAGGTAAGGCGCTATAGACGCATAGCCACCTGATCAGCTGGCATCTTATGATATCATCCCGGCGCGGGATGCCCGGACGCGTTCTATATGGGTAATGGATTGGGCTGTACGTTCCACGATAATATATTGATATATGATGATATATGGATCGGGCTGCACGTTCATGACAATATATGATATGATGATATTTTACGACTCCGCCGTAAGAGGCAAGCAGTCACCGGTTTCCTTCTTATCTTTACTTTATCTTCTTGCTCCCTTGTTATTTTATGATGCATGCCTTACATACTCAGTACATCGCTCGTACTGACATCCTATTTCTTCTTGGATGCTGTGTTCATGCCCACAGGTAGACAGGGAGACGATCCAGCTTCCTAGGAGCCAGACCAGCTTGCACCAGAGCACTTCCATAGACCGGAGGTGCTGTTTCTGATATATTCTTTTGTGTATATTCTTGGATATGGTGGGGTCCTGTCCCATCTTCATGACTTCAGAGTTTCAGTTAGAGGCTCGTAGATACTCATGTGTGGGTAGTGGATGTTATGTGACCCTCATTGTATATTCCGTATATTATCCTTTTGCTGCCACGAGGGCTTGTATATATATGTGTGTGCGTATATGCTTTATGGAGTTTGCATGTGTACAGGTTAAGATGATAGTGGTATGATATGTGGTGCTCGATAGTCAGCTCCGGGTGTCCGTCATGGCCCACTAGGCGGGTCGTGACACATACGATAAGTAACGGAAGAGAATTGCGAGTAACAAGTTAATGATGATTTAACGATGCTTTAGAAAAGATTATAACGTCCCTTAGATTGTTAATGAAGAGTTATAACGTCCCTTAGATTGTTAATGAGGTGATAAACAAGTGTTAAGAAGGTTCCATAAGGATTGGAGATCAAACGAAGTGACGAGAATAAGATCAGTGAACTAATGGGTTATACAGTCGATTATACGGTCCGTATAATGGACCGCAGAACCATCACAGTGAAGGTCCCTCACTGATGGGATTATACGGTTAATTATACGGATCGTATAATGTGCCGTATAATGGTCACAGAGAAGAGATGTTAAAGGGTCGATTTCACGGTCACTTATACGGACCGTATAAGTTTATACGGACCGTATATTTTCCCAACAGATCAGATTTCTAAGTTATTAAAAAGGGGACCAAGTTCATTATTTCATTTCCATTTTTCACTCTAGAACTCTCTAGAACACTTCTTCCACAAAAATTCAAGAGATATTAGTGATTATGTACATCAAACTAAGTGAATCAAGTGTAAGAAACCCATTAAAGTTCATCCAAGACAAGAAACCCAAGGGAAGGTGAAACTAGGGTTTTGCTCAAGTGAAGTGTTTGCACCCAAGGTTCATTCCTACACCATCTAAGGTAAGTTTTATGGTATTTCCATGTTGTTTACGGTATTTGAAAGTTGAAACACTTGGATTATATAAGGAAATAGGAAATGGGTCATGAATGTGGGAATAGCGTCACTTTTGAGTAAATGTTTAGATTGAGTCATGATTCTTGATATGTTATGATTATAATCCTGTTATAAATGATATGAATGAACGTAATCGTGTGTTATGACCATGAATGTGGATGATGGGAAGTGGATTGAGAAGTAAGGTTAATGTAAGTGAATAAAGGCTATTGTTATGATGTTGTGAATGTTAGTATTGATGTTTGGGAGTTGATATATGATATGGAGAAAGTCGTATAAATAAAGGAGATGCTGTCCAATTTTCTCTAGCTTTAGTCAAGTATGCTAAGCTATCGATTTTCTAATGTTAGTATGTACTCTAATGAAGGTAGAAACGTGAGCATTGAAGAAGAACGTGCAAGTGATAGAATAGTTGAACGGAAAGGTATGTAAGGCTAACCCTTCTTTCATAAGGCATGGTTCTTGGCCAAATATCTATTCTTCTATGAGCCTATGATATTCTTCAATGATTCTATCTCTAAAAGTGTCACGACCCGAGCTACGGGCCGCGACGGGTATCCGGGGCTGACCATCGAACACCGCTCATCTTGTGTACTTATCTGCTCTCATTCGTACTATATGCTCATAATCATATAAAACTAACATCAGTTGCAACATAATTACTTTTATAAACATAAGCCCTTCGGCTATCAAAATAATATATACATGCGTATACATACAGACCATGGGACCATACTACCCACATTGCGTATCTACGAGCCTCTACTAGAGTACTAGACATATGGACGGGACAGGACCCCGTCGTGCCCAATCATGACTACATACATATATATATATATATATACCAAAAGAATAATCTCCCAGTGGCACCTCCGGAAAATGGAGTGCTCTCGAAGTCGACCGCTAGCTCCCAGCCAGAATCTGGATCGCCTCCCTGTCTACTGTAGGCATGAACACGAGCGTCAAGAAGAAAATGACGTCGGTACGAATATTGTACTGAGTATGTAAGGCATAAACAATAATAAGATATCAATGAAATGGGGAGGTATCAATGAGGAGCAATCTGTAACTGACTGAATCATAAAGGAAGTAATGCATGCGGACTTACTCTCATAGTCATCATCATGTCATATATGCATAAATGTATAAAGCTTGCACGACTATATAGGTGCGGTATGATAATCGGTAACATTAGCAATAGCATTGCTTTGCGTTCGGGCCTCCCGCATCCGGGGTATCATCTCATGCCGCCCCTTAGTGGTGTACGCCCATGCCATTTGGCCATGGTGTATAACTTGCCCGCAGCGTGTGACTTGCCCATACCGTTTAGGCGCGGTGTGATATCATCATGTACTCATCATATCATGCTCATCATGGTATACTCAACATAATATATTTATCATAACTTGTCATAGTATGCTTGTCATTATATACTTATTACAATACATGCGTAGGGACTCGTAGATAGTCATACATTATCGGGATGACGTAAGGTCGTGGACCCCAGGTGTCATTATGAGCATTCATAAGTATCTGCCTCACCTTGAAGGAACAAGTATAAGGTGAGTGTGTATAATGATTAACATCAATGGACTATGGGTAACCAAATTAGCTTAATAGGAGCATCATAACATAGACTATAGCATCTCTAGACTTAAGCTTGCTATCATCATTATCGTATCCATCTCATATCTATTATCTCGTATAGCTATTCATGAGTGAGGACCTTTAACTTACTTGGAGATAGGAATCTCATAAGGGAGGAGAAAATGCATACATAGGATTCATGCCTTAGAAAGAAAGGACTAGCCTCACATACCTTTATCATTTAACTAGTCTATCACTTGCTTGTTCTCCTTGAATGCACTTGTTTATACCTTCAAGAGAATTCGTATCGACATTAGCTAAACAATCATGAAAACGTACTTATTAAGGCTAGAGAAATTTGGGCAGCATTTCCTTTGTTTATACTACTTTCCTCCATATTCCATATCAACTCCCAACATTCATAACAACAATTACAATATCGCAACCAATAGGCATCATCTAATCACATTGCCCACAATCCATGATTTCACTACAATTCTCCATAATCATGACAAAAGTTCATCGTCGCATTATTTCATATACAATGCTTATTTCATGTTCTAAATATCATTTATAACGTATTTATATCATCAACATAACTATTTCCATGATTCAACTCAACTACCATTCAATAATGACACTATCCTCATATTTGTGACCCATTTCCTATATTCTTTCACAATCCATGTGTTTCAACTCATAAATACTTCAAATAACATGAAAAGGTCATGAAAATTACCTTAGATGAAGGAGGAATAAGCTTTGGATGACAATCCACCTTTTCCACCAAAACCCTATTTCATCTCTCTTGGGTTTTCTTGATTTGTATGACTTTTAATGGGTTTCCTTCACTTGATTCACTTAATTTCTTGTTATTGATCCCTGATTTCTCTTTTTTTCTTATGGATGAAAGGTTTGGAGTGTTCTAGAGCTTTCTTGAAGTGTGGAGGTGGGAGATGAAATGAAATGGAAATGAAAAAGGGTCCCTTCTATAAAATGAACTTCAGTCCCGATTGGAATATACGGACCAACATACGGTCCGTATAAAATCTACTGACCTTATGTTGGACTGTATATTTGGTCCAGTAGAATATGTCATTCTGGGCTGGATCTACAGCTGGACATACGGTCGAAGTAGATTTTATACGGCCGGTATGTCGGCCGTATGTTTGCCCGATTTTCGAAGTTGTTTCGTCGACTCGTTTGATCTCCGATCATATGGAACCTTCTTAACAACTTGTTCAACACTTCATTACCATTCTAAGGGATGTTATAACTCTCTTCCTCGATGTGTCATTAGGACATCATTAACTCGATGCTCGAAATTCTTATCCGATACACTCGACTTGCCGACTCGTTTCACTTAACAACTTTCTCTCCTTAACTCGAATGTCTTTGAAAATCTTAATTAGGATCATCAAATACTATTTCTTAATTATCCAAACCTCGTATACATCATACCCCTCGATCGTCTATTCACTGTACACTAACGAGAAATTTTCCGCGGTGTAACAAAAAGCCACTAAGCTTATGATCCCCGATATGTTATGATTGTACTAAGTTCCTTATACGATAAGTAATCCTTCAAGGACAGATGTAATGAATGACGATAATAGTGATGCTAAAAAAATGGCTTATGAGCTTGTATGTATATGTGCCTATGTGTGGCTACTATGAAACCCCGAGCTTGTATGGCCGGGTAGAATATATTAAATATGTATATATATATAATGCGTGCACACGGCTTGGTTAGGTACGGATAACCACGAGGCCTTGGTAGGGCCCGGGTATGTATAACAACTTGAGCCTTGGTAGGGCCAGGTATGTGAAACACCGAACCTTCGTGGTCGGGTATGCTATATAAATGCTATGTATATGATATCAATATGAGTACGAATATGCTAAGTATATGTAATATACGGGATATGTATATGTGATATGAATATGAGTATGAATGGAAATATGACTACGAATATGAAAATGGATATGTAAATGAGTACAGATACGACTACGGGTACGGATATGGATGTATGTACACGGATACGCAATAGAAATGGAATGTCCCTATGAAAGGCAAGTAAGTGCTATGACGATGATACTATTATCTCCCATCCTATGCTATTTCATATGTTGTTTATTATGCTTTCATATTGATGTTGATCATGCTTTACATACTTAGTACATTCTTCATCTTGGCGTCCTTTTGTTTGTGAACGTTGCGTCATACCCGCGGTGGCCAGGGAGATGACTTGATCCATGCTTTACTTCTCGGGAACTACATAGCGGAGCTCCATTTCGTTCGGAGGTGACTTTGGTATAGATTCTTTTGTGTGTACATATTTATGGGCATGGCGGGGTCTGTCCGCCTATATGATATGACATATTCTTCTTAGGGCTCGTAGACATATGTACATGGTTAGATGTGTTCGGCCTTGTCGGCCTAGATTTTGGGATATTGTTTTGCTAGCCTTGTCGGCTTATGTACATTGATATGGGCATAGTTGCTAATGATGATATAAATGAATTGACGCCCAATGGGATTAGTATGATTGATGAATGAAAAGTATGATTTAGCTATGTGGCTCACCTAGATGTAATGTGAAAGTATGTTAAGAGGTGCCCGGGTGGGTTAGCACCGGGTGCCCGTCGCGGCCCTCCGGTTGGGTCGTGACATAAACACATAAGGGCCTCTTTTAATATTCGGATTGGACGAGTCCGGCCCAGGCGGGGATGAGAGGCGGGCGATTCCATTTAAATGGATAAGAGGGGGTATACCCCCCCCTTTTATTTCATTTCCCTTTTTGCAAATAAACCCCGCTCCCCCGTCTCTCTCTCTTCACTCTTTGGTATAACCCTAGCGACGTCTTGATTTTTTTCATCATATCTCTCACTTAAAAATGGCATGGTTGCAGAGCATAGCTGATGAATACAGCTATTACATGCTTGTTATGGTGAAAGCATTAAATGTTCCACCCAATTTCATGATCTTTTTACCCAAACACGGTAATGAATCTTTGTTTTTACTCATTTTTCAGATTTTTTCAGTCACAGTCATGATTTTCTTTTGCTTTTAGGTTATATTGTTTATTATTCTTTGCAATTTCCTATTGGTTTAGATCAACCCAAGAAGGGTTAGATCTGACCTTATGTGTGTTATACCTTTAGATCTGGGTGGTTGACTTCATTTCTTGAGTGTTTGGTGCTGGAAATGGGTTTGTCCCACATCGTTCATAATAAGTCTTGGATGGATTTTTGGGGTTCTATAAATAGAACCCGACTCTCACAAAAAAAAAAAAAGGGTCGGTAAAACAAAGTGAAAAATAGGCAGATAGAAAAAATAGAAAAAGTTTGAGAGTTGAAGAAGTTGAAAATTTTTCGATATTTTCAAAAGCTTCATAGTAAAATTTTAATACCTTGACTAAAAATAGTTGGGGTTTTTCTTAGTTCTAAAATATTTTCTTGCTTTACTTTATTTTTTCACGTGGCTGAGTTGTTGAGGTTGGAAGCATAAAGCTCCCAAGTCCATTCTTGTCTTGGTTGCGCACATAAAAGCTAACCCTTGATTCATTTATTTATTATTATTTAGAATTTGGTCTAGCCTAAGTTGTGTTTGCATTAGTTAGATTGCTTGTGGTTTGATGCTTGCTAATGATGGTTCCTATTGCTAAAGGCTGCTATATTTGGTTATGTGTTTAACTTATGATTTATTTGAGGCAAAAATAGTAGAACCAGTGTGAATGTTATGTTAAAACTCATTGGAAAGTAGGCTGGTTGGACTTCTTGTTGGTTTGTTCATTTATGTGGCTCTAATGTTCCATGTCTACTGTGAAGTGGTGTGGTTGAAGTACCT
>NC_081348.1:3930507-4028437 GCF_029784015.1 Lycium ferocissimum
TGGAAGTGTGGAAGATTGTGGACTCCGTTTTGGCAACTTCATGGGCTCCTCTAACCATATGAATAACACCCGTGTTTTTAGCGGCTTGCTAGATTACAACAAGACCAATAATCCAGGTACATATGAACATATTTTTTATATATACTTCTTATTAATTGGATAATAACGATCTTGACTAATGGTTATTTTTTTCCAGACTTTTACAATTGGCACAGAATTATGATCAAATATTGCGATGGATCTTCATTCACAGGAGACGTTGAATCAGTCGATAAAGTACGTCACCACATTTGTGTTATCAAATGTAGACTTTAATTATGTCCCATATATTTATAAGTTATAGAAGTGGAATTATGGTAATATGTCAAAATTATTTTTCAGGCTACCAATCAACATTATAGAGGTGCAAGGATTTTTCAAACAATTATGGAGGAGCTACTAGCAAAAGGAATGAAGAATGCAAAAAATGTATGGTCAATTAGTGGAAATTAAACTATCATTTTAATAAACAAAACTACAATAAATTAAGAAAGGAGTTTAAGCGTTGTGAATTGATAGTTTGTAATATTATTATACCATCAGATTAAGTTACCTGTAACAGCATGTAGTGTTTTAAAACAAGAATGATAACTTGAAAAATAAAATAAATAATATAGATTAAATTGTGATGATAGTGCAAAGAATATTACTGACGGTTATCAATGAATTTTATTGATGGCAGGCTATTCTTTCAGGCAATTCAGCTGGTGGATTGGCTGCTATGATCCATTGTGATCGTTTTCGATCTCTATTACCTAGCACGCCTAGAGTGAAATGCCTCTCAGATGGTGGCTATTTTTTACTTGAGTAAGATTCAAATAACTCAGAAACTAAAAAGCATTGAACCATAATTGTATTTTGTCAATAACAACATAATAATTACAGTTTCTTTCTTTTAGCAATGATGGCAAGAGAGGGAAAGTATTGGAATCAACCTTTGCTGCAGTGGTTAACTTACATGTACTCTTCCTCAATCTTTCTCTTTATTACAGACAAATAACGTACTCCCTATGTCTCAATTTATGTGGCATACTTTCTTTTTTAGTCTGTCACAAAAAGAATGTCATCTTTCGAATTTATAAATAATTTGACAAAAAAATCTCTTTTGACCCTTAATGAGATGACTTAGAGCCACACAAGTATCTAAGTCTTGTTTTGGACCAAATTTTTTAAAAATCTTATTTTCTTTTTTAAACTCTATGCCTAGTCAAATGATGCCACATAAATTGGAATGGAGGGAGTATTATTTTTGTCCTTTTTATTTTATTTTTTATAACGGTGGTGTTTGGGCGTACTTGGGCACACATCTTAATTCCATTTCACCAAGTATCTGCTATCTCCTATCAACAAAAATATCGAATAACTCTATCCATGAAAACATAGGTAGATGGGAAATATATATCGTTCTGGTCACTTTCCACATGCATTCATACATATTGAAAAATTTATATACTTGTGAATACATATATATATTCTATTTCATGATTTGTCATAACTATATTCCAGGTTAATTTCGTTGACGGTCACTCAACTTTTACTTTATTTCACTAAAACCATTAAACTTATTTTATAAATGAATAAAGTGCTCATTTCAGTATCACAAAAGTCACTAAACTTTTATTCGCAACAAAAGCAGTCACTCAGCTTTGTGTAAATATCACAAACAATAATTAGGATGAAATAAAAAAAAAGTTGTTGTAATACATTTGATTATTCTCATCTTGCAAGATGCTTACATGAACTCTTTTATTGGGTTATAGAATTCAGCAAAAATGTTGCCTTCATCATGTACTTCAAGAAAATTGGATCCAACATTGGTAAGAGCAATTTCATCACCAGTCTCAGTTCATAATTTCATATATAACTGACTTATTTTCTTATGTATCTAAAACTAATAATTTCACAAATTATAACTTGCAGTGTTTTTTCCCACAAAATTTACAACAATATATCAAGACACCACTTTTCATAATCAATTCTGCTTATGATTCATACCAGGTTTGTTTAAAAGCATATTCTTTTAATTTCCTTTTCCAATTCAACTATAGTACTTTGTTATTTTTATTGATCAAATTCTTTTTGGTGTATATTTACAGATAATATTTACCGTTATACCCTCCGCACAGAGAGCTGACTTTAAGGAAAATTGTATGCTAGATTTCAATAATTGCTCTTCCGATCAGCAAAAGATGTTACGAGGTTGGTGCCACAATACTGTCTGAATCATAATAGTATTTCATGGAAAATCCTTTGCGAGATTGGATATTTTTCACATTGAAAATGCGATAAAGCGCGACCTATGATTCATGATATGAAAATCAAAATGAGAATAATAAAAAAATTGTCATTCTTGAACAATAACAATTCTTTTCACTTCAATTAAAGGCTAACGCAACCATTATAATATATAGTTGGTGTGGTATCAAGATATAACTTATCGTACTAGATCAGATGGTATGATTTATCGATCATGAATCACATTCTGGTAGAGTTTTTTTGTTGTTTTAAAATTAATTCATTTGGCTTTGAGTTTTCAGATTTTGGGGCAGAATTTGTAAGTGCATTACCAAACTCATACAGCCCTTCACAAAGAGGAATGTTCGTCAACTCTTGCTTCATACATCTACAAATTTCCTACAGTACCAGCTGGACTAGTCCTTTACTCATGGTGAACAATAAGGTAATCAATAGCTCCCAATTTTTGTCAAACTTTAAATTTGTTTAAACTACCGATGCGAAATTTACATTTTTTTAACAGACAGTTGCAAAGGCATTTGGTGACTGGTTCTTTGAACGAGATCTCTGCCGAGAGACGGTCAAACTACAAGATTTGCCACAAATATGTCGTCCACCCCCTCAACCGGCTCAAGGTCAACGCGAAGACCCCCCAAAACGACTCTGATCAGGACACCACTGCTTAGTTGGTTTTAATTTGGCTCAACCTTAGATGCAAGACCAAAGAATCTTCTTTTTTATTTAGCAATGAGCCAAAGGTGCTATGTTGCTCCCAATGCACACGCAAGTATACGTGGTCACCAAGTAATATATTGATTTTTATAGTCGGATATTGTACCCACAAAGATTTATAATCAACAGTTAAACTAGGATGCAGTAATACTGCTAATTATGCAAGTATGTGTGCAGAATGTTTGATTGTTTTGTAAACTAATGCAAAAACTAAAGAACTAAATAAGTATGCTAACAGTTTGTCACAAACGTTTGTTTAAGTGGGTTTATCACAGAGATATGAGTATTCCAGGGTTGTGGTTGGTTCACCAATCGTATTGAGTCATGCAAGTACCTCACCCTAGCAGTTTTATTCACGATTGCTAATTAACCGGATTATTAATCTCGTAGTATTCTCCCGAACCACTACTCGCCGATTCGAAGCAGTTCGCCGCCTATATACATAAGAAAATTGACCTGTTAAAAATGCAATTCATTTACAGTATTTAATTGAACGCGGCGACTAAGTATATTCCTATCCTAACCCAACTATAGGGATAATCAGATCACACCCTCTTTACTTCTTCTCTAATATGATAACATCTTTCCCAAGTATATATATTAAATAGTAACTCGAACTAGATTGTTGCGCAGGCAATCAAACAATTAAGAACATAAGTAGAGAAAGAATCGTATATGAATAAACTACTAAGATGAAAATACGTGTTCAAACGTCAATACTCATGGTTACACCACAACCCCAGAATTATAGAGTTTAACCACTCATAATCGGATTACAACAATTGGTTTTTATGTTCGATCTAAGAAAAGATGAAATAATGAAGGTAAAAGAGATAACCCTATGATGAAAAGCCTTACCCCTTGCTCTCTGTGAAATAAAACATCTGAACCCTTATATTCAAAATGACCTAAGGATCTTTTTATAGTGTTGGCAAATAATCCTCCAAAGCCCATTCAAAACGGGTCAAGACTTAGAAAATATTTCGTGTCGACATATCGAGCTCGCTGGGCGAAGTGTATAGCAAGACAGTGTCTCGCCATGACCTTCACTCAGCGAGGCAAAGCAGTTTTCCCATTCTTAGTGAATTTCGCGACTTTTCCTTCGTCACGTGTTGAGCTCGCTGGGCGAAAGGTAAAGAGAGATGGGGTCTCGCTTTCACCTTCGTTTAGAGAAGGGACACCATCATTTTATACTTAGCATTTTTTTTCTTGATCTTCATCCTTTAGCCACACATAGCTGTTTGGGTGAGCCTTATGGCAAGCTCCCTGCTCGCTCCGCCTTCGGTCAGCAAAGGGGAGCATTCTTCCAACACTTAGTCATTTTCTTCTTCCATTTTGCAACTATCCATTTCGCTGGCGGCGAGAGCGGGCTTCGCTCTCTGCCTCTCGCTCCTTCCTTCCTTTATTTAGCCAATATTCCACCTTACTTGGTTGCTACATTTTTTTGCTTGCTGAGTGAGAACTATGGTGAGGCGCTTTGAGCTATGCTCAGCGAGGCCTCATCTCATTTCACTCCGAATCGACGCATTTTCCCATATAAATACACCTATCATCACCACCCTACACTTGAACATTTGTTCGTCCTTGAACACACACGAAACACACCCAACTCCAATTAAGATTTGCCAAACTTTACCAAATTGGACAGGTCTACTCAGGATAAAGCCACTGCGATTAGTTAAATATGTACGAGCAACATCTCAAGCAGTACATCAATTTCAAATATGCCAACAACTTGTTCAGAACATCCTAACCTCTAAAACCGACTCGCTTATATGAATTTAGGCAAAAATGGTCCTGCCACCATAGGCTTGGCCTTAATGTCATACTCTATTAAAAAAACATATTAAGCATAGGATCAATAGGACTTTAATGCTTGTAATGTCGGCTAAGGGACAGGTAGGAATTATGTAGGTAAATAGTGACTAACCTCCCTAAGCACTTTTAAGGCATACACTTTATCACTTCTGCACTTTCCACTGTTTCGTCAATATTTCAATCATGCTTTTTCACTTCCCCTTATGACCCCCTTTTTCATTAAGCACTCGCTTCATTTTCTTTGTACATCGCTAGCGAGGTGCAATTTTCTACTGTTCTTCTCTTTCAAGTATATCACATTTTTCTTTTCTTTTTCCGCTCCCCACTATTTTCAACAAGTGCACCCATGAGTACATTTTCACCCATGATACCTTTTTTAAACTCAAGGCCAATGTTAGTTCAAAAGAGGTGTCAAAAAGTGCCATGAATAAATTCTAAAATAATGTGAAAATGATAACTTCACCCATGGTACCTCTTTCGAACTCAAGCATAAGGTTCGTTTCAACTCGTGTTTTAGTTGAAGATATTTTTGTCAAAAAAAAAAAAAAAAATCGTGTGGAAAGAGTGGCTAAATATATAGCTTTTAAAATAGTGGCCATAGTATTATTTACCAATTTTATCCTTGTTTTCTTTATTCTTTAAATAGGTTTTCATTTTACTAGTTTCTGGACACGTGCTTTGCATGCATGTCCCATATTAATCAGTACAATTTTTTTAATTAATACGGTCAAATAATAATTAAATATGTAAACAATGAGTATTTCAAATTCAAAAGAAAAATACAAGTTGAATTGATGAAAATTACGTCTATTCAACTGACTTGATCGTCGATTAGTATTGTAGTTTTTAGTTATACACAATCAACTGAAATGGTATAACCTTTTTCTGATGCAGTTCTTCTAATATATCCAATATTCAAGTTAATAGTTTCCTTGTTTTTGGATACTGCAACAACACATAGTTTAAATGTGAATGTGAGTATCATTGATTAGTCTTTGAAAATGACTTGTCTACACTATCTCCTTCTTTATGCGGGATTTTTTTCACTACTTAACAACAACAACAACACAACATATCCAATGTAATTTTACAAGTAGAGTCTGGAGAGGGTGGAGTGTACGGAAACCTTACCCTTACCTCAGGAACTAGAGTTTCTATGAAAAATAAGTCTTCCATAGTATGACCTATTTATGTTACACCTTTGAGAACTTTCTAGAGAAAAAGAATATTACTATAACAATTTCAAAGCAATTAAGCTTCTGTTGACAAAGAGCCCACATGAACTAAATTAAACGATTTTCTACAGAGTTAACACTGTAGTACACATTATCCTCCAAATATAAGTCCTTCGGGGGTTCAACAATATGCAGACAGCAAAAAACGAACTAATGTGGGAGGAAAATAAATAAATTTACCTGTCTAAATGATGTTGTAACACCTCATACCTTTAAACTAAGCTATGTTCATAATCCAGGACTTAGGGAACCAGACGGGAAGTGTTAGATTTAAATTCTTTTCAGTTCAGTGAAGTATCAGCTATACGCCTAATTATACGGGTCGTACAGTTGACCGTATAAATAAATACGGACCATACTTGTGCTTCGTATCGATGTATGGGAAAAACCTTAGCTACTGGAAATTGGCATTTGAGATATGATCACTTTATACGGACCGTACATTTATGTATGGGGCATACTTCTGGCCGTAAAAATGAGTACGGACCGTACTTCCTGTCCGTATATCTCGGGGGAAAATCTTAGTTTCTGGAAATTTGACTAATTCAAACACGACCAAGTTATACGGAACGTATATCAATCTGAACCGTATAATCTTGCGACGCGATGCAAAGTATAAATCGAGACTTGACCTTTATTCTATTTTTCATATTCTCAAGTCCTAGAACAAAAGTCTTCTTCTCCCATCAATCCAATACACCAAGATAAGACTATTTCAAGTGAATTCTAATGTGTATCCAGGAATTCTAAATAGATATTCATTGTTTCTAACCTAGGGTTTTCAAGAAAACCCATCTCAAGGATTCAAGGTTGAAGCTTTTGGATTTCTTCTCCAAGTTCAGACCATTGTTACAAGTTTTGGAGCAATTAAGGTATGTAGGGTTTCTATCTACGTGTGGGAATATCATTATTCTTCCTCACGCCACATTCATTCATGAAAACAAGAAGTTCCATAAATGCAGGTTCTATTATAAATTCATGATAACCCTAAGTTACAAATATCATGCCATACCATGTTTGTAGTATTATTTCGTTGTTGTGTTCTCTAACATCCCGTAAATCTGAGTTAGGTGTGAATGTGTAAAAACTAACATTAAGATGATATTCTAGCTATATGAATCTATTCGGGATGAATTCGGTTGATAAACAGTTGTTTTAAAGTCAAACCAAAAAGTGAAGTTGTTAAGGGCTTCTAAATTTGTTTAAGTCTTGAGACTTCTTACTATTTCCCATTTTTCAGAAAGTTGCGTTGGGAATCTGAGAAAACTCAACCATGAAAGTTGTAGGTTTTTGAATATCTTTCCAACGGTAGGTCGCCCAGCTCAAATGGAGCTACATACAAAAAGTTATAATCGTTTTACCGAGAAAAGGTCGGTAGTTGCGTCGCAAGGGTGGCGCGAGTTTACGTGTTTCAGACCAATTTTGGCCTTATGTGCCACACTTGCGACACAAGGGTGGAGCATGGGAGGCCCCTCGCACTAGCCTTGCAATGTAAGGGTGGCGCGACTACCTCGTTTTTCTGGTTACGGACTATATAAGCTTCTAACTCGTCAAAACCCTTCCCCACTTCGTTTTGACCAACTTTTTGAGAGGAAACAACCCTAAAACTTCCCCAAAACATCAAGGTAAGCTCTTGATCAATTCCCATCATTAATACATCAATATCACATCAAATTGACTCCAGTTCATCTCGCCAAACCTTAGATTCTTGAAAGCCGAAGAAAGAGAAGTTGAAGGAAACTTTAGGAAACTTCTTTAAGGTATGTTCTTTGAAATTTACGGAGATTTTTTAGCCAATCTATATTAGTGTAGGGTATACTAAACAATAATAATCCATGGGTGATTCATGGGGAATTCAAGAACACGTGTTGGGCACGAAAAAAGCCCTAGTTTGTCGAATAAGGATATAAATCCCTAGAATCGATTAAAGTTCTAATCTTTATCATCTATATCTATTGTCGAGTGACTGTTGAACATTGGAAATTCTATTGGTACCATTTTAGAGGGATTTGAGGCAGTGGCGGATCTAGAATTTTTAAGTTATGGGTGCTCAACAATTTATAATTTGGAATTGCTCCTAAAACTGGGTGCTCAATTAACATATTTCTACTAATTACCAGGTTTCCTATATAAGTAATAGTGTTGGCTCCATACTCTAATGGGTGCTCAAGCACCATAAGCTTGAATGTAGATCCACCGTTGATTTGAGGTATGTCTCTTTTAAAAATCATTTTTTACTATAAAGGTGATTTGTATGCCTCTTTTTGAACATACTATTTTGAAACAATTTGTGTGACTTTTTGGGTGTATGTTTGTGTATTGACTACCGCCAGTTGAACAAAGTTACCATTAAAAACAGATATCCTCTTCCCAGAATAGATGATTTATTTGACCAACTTCTGGGTGCCCAATATTATTCCAAGATTGACCTCAGATCAAGATACCATCAATTAAAGGTTAAGGAATTTGATATTCCGACCGCTTTCAGAACCCGTTATGGTCACTTAGAATTTCTCGTCATGTCATTTGAGTTGACAAACGCACTAGCTGCTTTCATGGACCTTATGAATAGAGTCTTCAAGCCTTATCTTGATCTATTCTTCATTGTGTTTATTGACGATATTTGGGTGTATCCCTGTAGCGAGACTGAACATGCAGAACATCTCAGAATAGTGTTGATCGTGAGCTTTATACTGAATTTTCAAAGTGTGAATTTTGGCTTAAGTCAGTGGTGCTTTTAGGCCATGTAATTTCTAGTGAAGGCGCACAGGTTGATTCTCGTAAAATAGATGCCATAAAGAATTGGCCCAGACCCACCTCAGTTTCCAATATAAGAAGTTTTTTTGGGTCTGGCAGGCTATTATAGACGTTTTGTAGAGGAATTTTCCTCTATCTCAGCTCCATTGACTAAGTTGACTCAGAAAAAAGGTCAAATTTCGGTGGTCAGATGCATGTGAGCAAAGTGTTGAAAAGTTGAAAAAGAGGTTGACTTCTGCTCTAGTTTTGACACTACCAGAGGGAACCGAAGGGTTCATAGTTTATTGTAATGCTTCGAAAATTGGTCTCGATGTGTCTTAATACAGTATGGTAAGGTTGTAGCTTATGCATCCCGACAGCTCAAGGCTCATGAAAAGAACTATCCGACTTATGACTTAGAAATGGAAGCGGTGGTTTTTGCACTTAAGATATGGCGTCATTATTTGTATGGAGTGCATGTTGATATTTTCACAGATCAGAAAAGCTTGCAGTATATTTTCAAGCAGAGGGAGTTGAATCTTAAACAGAGAAGATGGCTCGAATTGCTCAAAGATTATGATGTTGATATTCTCTATCATCCAGGGAAGACGAATGTTGTAGCCGATGCTCTTAGTCGGCATTCCATGGGAAGTTTAGCTCACGTTGAGGCAGATAAGAGAGTTTTGAAAAAGGAAATTTACCGCTTAGCTAACCTTGGAGTTCTACTCTTTGACTCCGAAGAGTTATTCTGCCTAATTTCATGAATTTCTACATGCTACCATGTTTTCATACAAGTTATACTATATATCTACCTTCATGTTATAATACAATCACGAATAATGTTTACAATCATGTTTATATAATTCAGGGGCTACTAAGCCAATTATATCCATGTTCAGGTTTTGGGAGTTACACAGATGATCGAGAAGGCTCAGACAGCCTAAAACTTCGTATGCCAGCATAGGATAAGGATCGCTCCGCCCAGTTAGGACGATTCCTTCATGTTTACCCATTGCGGGTTATTGGATCCATTCATGCCATGTTCATGTCTTGTACCCCGGCAAGGTACAAGATGGCTTAGCTGATCGGGCAGAGGTCAAACGCTACGTGCCCACGTGATGGTTACATGTCGGTAATAATAAGGTTCTCTCACTTAAAATGCTTAACTCATGTTATACATATATTCATGTCAAATAATACTCATGTTCATGTTCAGTTTACAGATACAATTTTAGTTTCATATCCATTATTCCATATGCCATGCTTATTTCATTCAGTTGCTTTAAATACCAGTACAATTCCAGTGTACTAACATCCCCTTTTATTGCCTAGGGCCTGCATTTCACGATGCATATTTACGAGACGGCAGATCAACTCGTTAGGGCTTTGCTTGTATCAGCTATTGGTGAGCCCCATTTCATTCGGGGCATTATCTTTACTTTACTTTCATGTTAGTTATGCAGTTAAGATATGCCGGGGGCCTTGTCCTGGTAAACAGTTTAGCAATCAGACTCATGTTAAAAGTTTCATAGACTAGTTCAGTTATGTCATGTCTAAGCATGTCAAGTGGGTCGGGCTGGTCCGGACCCGGCCCGGTAAACCTGGTCCACCATCGGCCAGGCATAGACCTAGCTAAGGGGGGTAAGGGGATGGGTTAGGTGGGATTTATTAGGGGCCGGACAAGGTGGATAAGCCCAGAGCCCGGCCACCGATGGAACCCGAGTGATGGCCCACCGGGCACCAAATTTCCACTCTTCAATTTAAAAAAAAACTAAAATTATCAACTAATAGACAGATAAATCTTACGTCATCTAACAATTATCAACTATTATACAGAGCATATAGATTTGTAATACTACCGTTTAAAGTTTGATGTGTTGGAAGTCGGACCGCATTTACAACAGCTAGCTTCTTTAATTGGACAACGTCTAATTTTTTTTTTTAGAAAATTTATCATTAGGTGTAAATGTTGATTTTATTATTATTAGTAAATGTAAATGTCTATTTTTGTATTAGATTTTTTTTAAAAAAAAATAACTAAAACTCGGCCCGGCCCACTAACTAAAACCCGCCCTGGCCCGGTTAGCCTGTGGGGTACCCCCTATCCAGTTAGGGGCTGGGTCGGACACCCCTTTCTCTCCCCAAGCCCGACCCCGGCCCCATGTAACCCATGTTTAAACAACCCGGACTACTTGACAGATTTAGTCATGTCAGATGTTTAGAGTCGTATAGCCAGTATTGGCTCAGCATTTATTATATTTTCAGACAATTTCCGCATCATGATTAAACAGTATTTTCATTAATATTTATGATGACTCATGTTATTCAGACTATCCATGTTTTCAAACTGTATTCTGTATTAGTGTATGCCCCATATTCATTCAGCAAGCCATGTGATTCGCTCGGTCACATGCAATAAGGCACTGAGTGCCATATTATGCTCAAGCCATCATTCGGGGCTTGATAGATGTTGAGCAACATACAGAGCAATAGGTTCTTATGAGTACAAGATAATTTGACAAAAATAAGAAAAAAGACGATAAAGTGATTTGACATTTTTGTTGTGCACTTTTATACAGGGCAATTAAAGATGTGAAGTAGCTACATATGGAGTAATTATTACTCCCTCCGTCTCAAAATATTTGTCGTGATTATTAAAAATAGTTGTCTCAAATTATTTATCGTTTTCGGAGTTCAAGGCAAAATTAAGCATCTTTTTCCTATTTCACCCTTGGTAGAATTTTTCTTGAAGACTACAACTCCGTCATTAACACATAAATTGATTTGAACATTTAATGTAGAGAGATAATAGATTAGACATAAATAAGATTAAAGTAGTAAAAAACCCTTTTAATCATTGTTTCTTAAGGGGTGTGTAAACCAAAAAAGCGACAAATATTTTGAGATAGAGGGAGTATCTCCGGTGAAAACTAAAGGACAGTAAGAAATAAATAAATAAATAAATAGAGCTAAAACGTGAAAAGGTTATAACTAATCAAATTATAACTCCTCAAATTCTCCATATTCTAAGGTAAATAATGAGGAAGATGGATTAATTAATTTAATAATATATTAAGATACGATTTCTTGAGAGAATTTACTTATAACTCCACTCAATGTTAGGAGATAAAATAACTCCACACAGAAGCACTATTTTGCATTTTCAGAAAGAATCGGATAGAATTGGATAGAACTATATAATTATAATATGGCCTTAACTAATAGACTATTGTGATCCCATATTACCGTTACTTTGGTATAATTAGAGGCGGATCCAAATTTTAGAGGTTTTGGGTGTCACCTTATTATAAAAGTAGACGTATTGCAATTTACATGATCTAAATAGAGTAAACTTTTAATCGGTTTGATCAATTTTAGGTTGTCGTTTAGATTATTTGTCTTTTCAGTTAAATAGACAAATATTTTTCCAAATATTATATAGAAAAAATCATGCTCAGATCAGTATATCAACTCAAGCTTACAAGCATAATTTCTATAACATAAGGAAGATTTTTTTCCTAATCAGCATGAACCAAGACTCAACATACGCTTTTCCCGGTGTTTGTACTTACATGTTTGCCAACTGAACCCGTTTACCCATCAAAACTGAGCATTGTAAACACTTTTTTGCTCAGCCATGGAGTGTGTGACACATTTGCCCACACGTAGATTTCCACGTGTAAAAAAAATGCCACCTAGGATTCCCGCTATAAACACATTTTCTCTTATTTTTCATTCCCATTTCTCTTTTTTCATCCAAACCCCCCGACTTTTGATCTTCTTCTTCTCTATCTTTTCCCTTGATTCCACACTGATTATCAGGATATTTTGGTAAGTTTCTTGACCTCTTCTTAGTTTATTCTTGTTAGGCTTCTCTTATTTCTTTGTTTTCCTTTTTTTTTTTTTTTTTTTTTTTTTTTTTTGGGTGTTATTTGACTGATTTTAGTGCTTGGAGCATGTTTTTGTAATCTTTGCTTGAATGTTTTCAATTTTTGTGTTGTTTGTTCACTAATTTAAGTGTAACATGCATCATATGCAGTGTAATGCATGCAATGGCACTTTTCGATTAGATTCTAGAATTTTTTCGGGAAATCCAAAATTGGTTTGACATTACCCAATTTTTTGTGTGAATACGTTGGGTATTGTTCTGTTAGTGGTCCACCTCGTATACCACATTATTGTAGTGTTTTTTTTTTTTGGGTGGCGGGAAGGATGATGAATCTTGGAAGCTTTTTCACTAAAAAATTAGTGCTTTTTGCTATGTTCTTTATTGATATTGGTTAAAGGTAGTATTAGTCCATTATTAACTGACCCTGTTGTTTTCTTGTCACTTTGTAGGCTTGGTAAGAAAATGGCTTCAACAATAGTGACACTTCAAATGCATTATGGTGGTTGCTTTTTACCAGACCCTGAGCTAAGGTATGATAATGCAATATCTA
Organism: Lycium ferocissimum; assembly: GCF_029784015.1. Taxonomy (NCBI): domain Eukaryota; kingdom Viridiplantae; phylum Streptophyta; class Magnoliopsida; order Solanales; family Solanaceae; genus Lycium; species Lycium ferocissimum. The sequence goes on from NC_081348.1 coordinate 3,943,742, forward strand.
GCCCCGAACTAATGAAAATAGATGTTGATGAGCTACATATTATGTTGTTTCAAAAATTAGCTTTAGAATTGGGAGTTAAAAAAGTTGAAACTTTTGGGTGTAAAGTAAACAAAAGAGGTGACTTTTACATGTTAAAAAAATGATGGGGATGTGTTAAAATTTCTTAATAACTTGAGGGGTGGGGACTTTGTTGATGTATATGTAGTACATGCTATTGATACACCTTTGGTTGTTGAGGATATAAATGAAGTGGAAGTAGCCAAAAAGTTAACACCTAAAAAAAAGCAACCAAATGTCTTAAATATTGGGTCTGATGTGTCACCCCTCTCCCCACCAGTTGTAAATATTGATGAAGCCTAATTTTCAACCCCAAAAAGAGGACAGCCTAGGGCTGATGTGTCATCCCATCAACTAGTATAAATACCAATTTAGGAGACAAAGAAAATGATAAGGAGACTGCTGGTGAGACTATTTCTGTTGATGAACCAGAGACTGCTGATGAGACTGTTTCTACTGATAAACAAGAAGGTAATGACTTTTCTTCTTAACACCTTCAAACATCTAATGAATCTAATGTAGAAGAATCTGGGGATTCTGAGTCACTACATGATGTTGATGAAAACATTGATGATTTAAGTGACTTGGATGAAAAGTTTGTTGAAACTAGACATGCAAACATTAGAGAAAAACTAGCTAATAAAAGGCTGAGAAGGTAAATGTAGATGAGATACCCTATAGTCCTGTAGGTTTAGATATTGGTTTTGAGGATATATTTAAGAATAAGAGAGGAAGATATGAAGGGAAACTAGGAGGGGATGACTTGCATTTTGATAGTTCTGATCCAGGAGTGAAGTTAGTGATGAAGAATGAGGGGAACCTGTTGGGAATGATGAAGAACTAGAGCCACCACCTAGGAATGCAGGTAGCAAAGTCTACTTTGATGCAAAAGCCAAAAAAGTTTTATTTCAGTTGTATATGGTTTTCTTGAATCACATTGAGTTTAGGGAAGCACTGCAAACCTACTCAATTCAGAGTGTTGTGAACCTTAAGTTGAAACTAATGAAAGAAAAAGGATAACAGCAAAGTGTGTGCATAAAGGTTGTCCTTGGCATATTAGGGGAAGCATACAAGGCAGCACTGGAGATTTCAGGGTAGTGACTTACTTTCCTGTCCACAAGTGTTGCAAGAAAATAAGAAACAAATTGTGTAATCCACCTTGGATTGCTAAACATTTTCTGGACAAAATCATGAGTGAGTCTAATATTAAGTTGCATCAAATCCAATCCTTGATCAGCAAAAAATATGGATTGTATGTGAGTAAAACAAGTTGTAGAAGGGCAAAAATGATAGTTATGCAGGATCATATGGGTGATTACAAAAGAGTAATTTACTAGGCTTTATGATTATCTTTGAAGAGTCGAAGTCTACCAATCCTGGCACTATTGTTGTGGTAAGGACTTCTAAGAATACAATTCCTGGAAAGGAGGTGTTTATGGGATTTTATGTATGTCTTAGAGCACTAGAAAGTGGAGAGTTAAAGGGGTGTAGAAACATCATTGGTTTTGATGGTGCATTTCTCAAAGGGGTTTGTAAGGGTGAGTTGCTGTCTTGCATTACCAAGGATGGCAATAATCAAATGTACCCTGTTGCTTGGGCTGTAATTGATAAAGAATCCAAGGATACATGATCATAGTCATTAGGTGTATCAAGCATGATTTGGAGCTGACATTAACTGAAGGTGAAGGATTGACAGTAATGTCTGATATGCAGAAGGTATGACTCTAACACTATGCACTTCAATTGATAGTATTTTTTCATTTATGCCTTATTATTTATTGTTTGTACCCTATTGCTTGACTGTTTGTTTAATAGGGTCTTCTTGTGGCACTTCATGATTTACTGCCAAATGTTGAGAACATATGGTGTGCTAGGCATATATGGGCCAACTGGAAAAAGGAATGGAGGGGTGAGGAAAGAAGAAGAAAATTCTAGCAGGTAGCAAGAGCATCATTTGAAGTTCTTTTAAATAAAAAATTTGATATAAAATGGATGAGTTAGGGGAAGGCATTAATGAAGCCTTATTTCAACACAACAAGGAGACATGGTGTAGGGCATACTTTAAAGAACACAACAAATGTGACATAGTTGATAACAACATGTATAAGACATTCAACAACTAGATTTTGATACCTAGATTCAAATCAATCATAACTATCTTTGGAAGAAATCAGAATCAAAGTTATGGAGAGGATGAATCAAATGAGAGAATTTGCTAAAAAAAAATGGGTAGGTGAAGTATCACCCATGGCAATGGAAACTCTTAAAGAGAATGTTGAATATGCAGCTGATTGTGAGTCGCATTTTAATGGTGATATTGGGTTTGAGGTGAAAGATCCACCATATAAACATGTTATTAATCTAAAGAAGAAGGTGTGTAGTTGTAGGTCATGGCAATTGAAAGGAATTCTTTGTGCACATGCCATTACTGCAATTCAATACAAGAGCTTGGAGGTTGAGGCATTTGTTGAGCACTGGTATAAAAAGGAGACATATTTGAAGGCTTACAATAAATTCATTCAACCTATGACAAATATGAAGATGTGGCCAAAGAGCACAAGACCACCTATTGAGCCACCTGAAATTACTCAAATGCTAGGTAGGCCAAAGAAAAAAAGGAATAAGGATGCTGATGAACCAAAAAAAAAAATTTGAAAAAGCTACAAGAAAGGGCAGGAAAATGACATGTTCAATATGCAACACTATGGGACATAACAAGAAAGGATGTCCAATTGCTGTAAGTGTTATTCTATTTTATGCTTTTATGATTTTGTCATTTAAAATTCATTATTAATTCTTAATGTTGTGATATGTGTAAAAGTGGTGGTGCTTCTTTCGATTATTGTTCTTTGGTCAACAAAGCTGCTGAAGAATAGTGCAACTAATGCAAAGAAGAATCTATTGGTGGTCATTAACTATTGGTGCTAATAGGTGGTGCACCTGGTGGTGGTAGTGCAAGAGGTGGTAGAAGAAGTGGTGGAAGAGGTGGTGGAAGAGGCGGTACAAGAGCTGGTGCAAGTGCTGTGCAAGTGGTAGTGCACACAACAAGTACTCCAACAAATGCTGCAACAAATTCTCAACCAACTCAATCAAGCACCCAACAGTCAACTACTACTGCAGGTCCAAAGAAGAAGACTTATTCAGTTAGAAGTGGTGGGGCAAATCCTCGTTATAAGAAGCCACCACAAACTAGGTATAAGAGGCCAAGGGCAGTTGGTTATGGTGTGTTATTTGGAGAAGGTGTCAGTGTGATTGAGAGGGTAAGTATTTCAATTTAAAGACATAATTTTTTTAAAAAAATTTTGAGCATCTCTAACTCAGTCCTTTTTATTTCAGACCGACTCAACAACTGATAGAGTGATGGATAGTAATGGATTGATTAGCTCAGTACCCACTAACATTGATCTTGGTTACAAACCACATGGACTGAGGTGGAATGGTGGAGCTGCAGTTACTCAAAGGCATCTAAAAGAACAAAGTTATAAAAGAGCACACTTTTCTACAAGCACTCAACCTACAACAAGCACTCAAACCACACCAGGCAACAATTAATAGTGTTTGAAAGTAGATGTTAGACTTGCTAATTTTAGGAGCCAACTGTTTTGTTGATTAACTTTGCCAGACAATATTTTTCTTTGTACATGAATTTGTGGGCTGATATCAGACAAGTGTAATGCTTAATTTCAAGGTTTATATTTCAAACTAGACATTGTCATTTTCATTACATTCAGGAACAACAAAAAACTACATTCCATGATAAGCCTAGGCACATGTTCTTGGCATACTACTAATCTTAGATACTACTAATTGTTGACACCTAATTTTTAACCTCCCACAATTTATTTTGATTACCCAGAGTCCTTGGATATTAAACAGAGTGAAATATGTATTTTTTTTAGAAGTCAAAATCATTTTATAAAATTATTTAAATAATTTTACCGTTATTATTTGGTAAAACAATTTCTATAATATTATAAATCATTTAGAAATTAATTTACATATTTTTTTGCAACAACTATGATATATTTGCTAAATTTAACCAAGGGAATAATTTAAATAATTATCAGAAATTAATTAGCTAGTATTTTACTCTGTTGATTCAAAGAATTTGATTAATTAAATGAATTAATAATTTTACCCCTCAATTCTTAGTTTTGCATATTCAATTTATTAGAATTTATCATAATTAATTGAGTGTTTAATTGTGATTAATTCCATAAAATTATTTATTATTTAGTTAATAGTGGCTACAATTGAAATGATCAATTATTGTTTAATTCTAGCCCTAATTGAAAATCCAATTCGATGGTTCAAGTCAATTAAGGTCATTATTCCAAAACTAGCCCTTGATTGTTTGATTAAGATAAATATGGCCATAATTGGAACTACCAATTTCACGATTTAAATCTAATTAAGGCTATTGGTGTAAAACTAGTCTTTAATTATTTAATTATGCTAGTTATGGCTGTAATTGAAATAACCTACTTCATGGTTTAGAGTCAATTAAGGCCATATTGACAATATGAATCTATCTTGCATAACTAACCGTTTTGTTAATTGTTTAAGTGGTTATTAAAGTTATGTTTTGACTGTAATTAAGGGGGGTTTAATTAATGGGTTTACTTAATTATAGCCACTTATTAAACTTGTGTTGACGTATATATGCAGGTATACACAAATATACATGTATATCATGTATATAAGTGTATACCTATACACAGGCCCAGTCCAAATAGCCCCTTATTTCCTTTTTAAAATCAGACCAGGCCCAGTCCAAATAACACCGACCCGGCCTAGTTACTAATTAAAGAGGGGGGTAATACCCCTCATCGTCTCATTATTCATACCAAACGACCCATATGTCGTCTCTCTCTAAAAGGGTTGAAAACCCTAACCGCCTCCACCTTGAAAACCCTAGCCGCCTCCACCTTCCCCCTCTCTCTCCTCATCATCATCGCTTTTTATGGTATATTTTCAGGCAAACCGTTCTTTTTCTAGGTCTGTGTGACCGTATGAGGCAAAGCATTAATTGCTTCCTCCGTTTCTCACCAAACATAACCCAAACACGGTACAATTCCTCCCTTTCTCTATTTTCTTTACATTTCTGAGTATTAAACGGTCAAAACTCTATAAAATCTTAATGGGTTTTGTTTGCACTTGTTTGAATTCGTGAATTTTGATTGGTTTTTGAAGAAACTTATGGATCGATCACTTTTGGGTCAAATCTGGCCCTTGATGTGTTTGTTTGACTCATTGTGTGAGGAAAGAATGCTAAAAAGTTAGAATTGTCCCACATCAAAATCAAAATTAGGGTTTAGGGTATTTGGGGGTTCTATAAATAGAGCCCCAATTCTCATTGTTTAACAGACTGAGACCGAGATCAAGATCGATACCTACACACTGAATATTAATATATATTCACATATACTCGAAATATCTAAGTTTCTGAGCAATTTGCTTTGAAACTTTAAGAGTTTGAGTTAGTTTAAAATTTTAAAGCTTTTTGTTTGTTATTTGTGTGGGTGTTTGTGATTCGAGTTGGGTTTTGAGGAGCACAAAGGATCTCCAAGTTCAAATCTTGATTTAAATTTCTTCGCACACTGTAAGAAAGGTAATTCCCTTTCCCTTTTATTTTCTTAGCATCTTTTCTGGTTTTAAGTTATCTGTGGTTGATTATGTGTTAGTTTAGCTTAGTTTGTTTCGGCTAAGTATGTTTTATATATGGTTTAGTTAGTTTTAGTTGATTAATATAGTAGTAATGGCATGATTTAGGCAGTGTTAACTTAAAATCCTGTTTTGGCATGTGTTTAGCCTAGTCTTTGTTCCTTTTATCATCTGAGCATGTGATATATCGTTAGTTCATTATTATGTTAGATATAGTCCTATGGTATGATAAAAATGTAAAAAGGACATTAAAAAGGGTTTAAGTGCATTAATGTTAAATGCTTAGCCTGTTGTGGATCACGTTGTTTGTTCTGTTATATTGGATCATGTCTAAGATGTTAAACTGTTGTTCCATGTCCTAATTTTGGTTAATGTCTAATAAGAACTCATGCAATATCTATATGTTTCAATTCTGTACACTAAAGATCATGTTTAGCTTTGCCTATTATCTAAATGTAAGTTTGTATGATCCACTGCTACGCTGCTGATAAGTGTTGAACTTGACTTTGGATTTAAAAGCCTGCCAAGCATATATGTAGTTAAGCTCCTTGTATTTTGGTTATCTTGTTGATTGCTGGTCTACTCATGTATGTTAGGATTTGTCATACTCTGATCTGAATGCATACTGAGCATGTTCATGAATTCCTTTGTTGTGACAGCATGACTAGTATGTTTAATCCCTCTCTAATGTAGACTGACATGTAGACTTATATTGGTATTTGAGGCATGTCTATATTTGCTTAAATTTAAGTCAAAGTCACTTGTGACCTATATTTTTGATATATTAACTTGTCTTCCCTGTGATGTGTTGTTTGAGTCACATGCTGTTCTCAGAATTATGGTATAGCCAGTAGTATAGAACTTCTATGGACCTAAAATTGTGTCTGTTGAGACCAAAATGACATTTTCTTGATTTAAAAGATGAACCAGACCTTTGCATGTCCCCTTTTATAACCTTGCTTTCAAACTATGAGGTCTATGCTTTTGGTCTGTGACATACTGCTTGACTTAATAAGTGACCAAGACCTTTGTATGCTCCCTTGATAACTCTATTTCAAACCCTGAGGATTGTGCCATTTGGTTTGTTGTTGTTTTAATGTCACAAGTCTCAGAAATTGTAGTTTAAAAGGGTTTAAAGAATTTTGAATCTTGTCTCAATATCTGTGAACTTGTACTAATGATCTGTGAACTTATAATAGTGCTTACAGTCCTATATTGATAAAACATGTTAAACGTGTGATTTATGACTATTTTTGCTAAGCTGGAACCTATTCAAGCCTACTTAACAATACCATATGGACTAAATGAATGTATATCCCGATATAATGTTTGTCTGGACTTATGTGAACGATGGGATTTTCATGTCTTGTTAGTATACTGAAAAGAAATAACAAATGCATGTTCATATGATTACTGCCTATGCATATATTTGATTTACCCATGTCTATTAGAGTGGATACAGTTTCTTTTCATCTCGCCTTTTTGTGTATGACTGAACATGACTACTTAACTTAGAGCTTGGTATATGGTTTTCAAGTGTTAAAAGACTAAGTTAATGGGAGGTTGGCACTTAGGGTATGGTTGAATATGAGTGTGACTTACCTAGGACCCAAGGAGAAGGGAAGAGGACTTTGAGTTTCTAGCTAAATCAGTCCAAATCTTCTATCCTAGGTTGTTGGGGCTCCCTCATAGGAATCCATGTCCTATGGGACCCTCCAAGTGATTAAAAACGACTAGAAATCTATGTATATCATGTATACTGTGGGTATTTTTCTTGCATCTTATCCCTTCCTTGATTTTATTTAACTATATCTAAGTGGAACTTCAAACATTTAGGGTCTTAGCATATTTCTTTAATTGTTTGCTTTTGTATGATTGGTTCTTGGTGGTATACAAAGGGGCTATACAGAGTATATTCAACTCTATATACACCTAGTGTATATGAGATGGTATACTGAGTATATATGAAGTGTATCACTCTAATTAGTATAGGCTGTTGTTGGGTTTTGTTGACTTATGGGCCTGTTTCATTCTTCATACCTGTTAGGCCTCTGCTATTGTTAAATCTGATACACACTCAGCCCAGTCCGTTTATTTCCGCTGTAATAACTTATTTGGGCCTCGAATTCTTTTTGCATTATCAGGCTAAGGCTTGTTTGTTTTATATCATTTGTTTTATGTGTTTGCTTGGTTTGCATATTTTATCTCGTTTAATTATGAAATTATATGATGTTTAAGTGCTTAGATTAGTTACTAATTCTTATCCTTTTCTGTGCTTATGTGATTTCCACTCGGGCTATTTGGGCCATATTCCTGCATAAACCTTCTTATTTCATTGAGTCCGAGTGATAAAAAGGTAAGGGAAGCTAATATATTGAAGGCCCAACCATGGGTGAAAATAGTGAAGGCCCAACTATGGGTGAAAATAGTAATTAGTGGGCTTAGGTAGGCTCACTAGCCTAACTCCCTTCTTATTTGATTCTTTATATGTAAAAATGTATTTGTAAAATACTTGATGATTATTGGAACCCTGTGGATGTAGAACTTAGGAAATATTTAGTATTCTAGGAGGTTGCAAAATCGCTTTAAAACTCGGACAATAACTACTTTGAAATTGGAACTTAATCCTGATTTTTGAGTTTTAGAATGGGTTAAGACTACGGCTAAGTATATGAATAAAAACGAGATTTTGATTAAATTTGAAATTGGATAAGGCAAAACGACCTTCCAAAATGATTAGTAATAGTCTTTGGACCTTGGACCCGTTTTAAAGGAAAAAAAATAAGCTGCTCAATATTGCTTTTAAAATTGAACTGAATTTGGACAAGTTAACTTCAGAAATTTGCATCTTTTTTGTAATACCCAAAGAACAATTTTTAGACTTGGGCTGATTTGGACAAATTCAAGAATTGAAAACTAGAATCTGGACTTGATAAAATTCTGAGAAAAAGATAAGCCTACTTTGGGCCTTCGGTTTTAACTTGATTTTGGACCGAAAAAGCAAAAGAGAACCTGTTGGGCCAGTTTTGAGGGAAGACGGATCTAGGCTGGAATACTTTGACATATTATGGGCTTCAATGCTGAAATTGGACTTAAGTAATAAAACTTGTATTTTTTCTTTATATAAAATCAGAGATATACTCCACATTTTCTATATATGTATAATAAAATCCGTAGGTACTAAACTCATTTTATTAGGACTAAAACAGTAGCGGCTCTACTCGGGAGAAATCCCCGGTGTGTCTTAGTCCGACAATAAAGTGAGTTGAACACCTATGTGGATTTTTTAAACCCAAAACCCCATTTTCTAAGGAGACTTTTTGCCAAAATTTTCCTTGAAAGTTATGATATGATTAAATGACATTTTGCGGAAACTTAAACATTTTAAGCAAATAATTACAATAATCACACATTGAAGATCGTAGGTCAACCGTATTCTACGAATCTTTAATATTAGGGTGCGTCAAACCTTCCATAGTGGATCACGTAACCCTTACCTCGGACTTTGGTCCAAAAAGGATTTTTCTCTTGTTTGATAAACTCTTTTAAACCCGATTTTCCTAGTTTTCCTTTAATAAATTAGGTGGCGACTCTAACATACTAAAATCCAATTAGAGCACCAACAACCCCTTAATAGCTTTTATGCGCTCGCGTAAAGTGAACTGTAACACTAATATTACCTTCCAACTGAAAATAACAAGCCCAAACAACTAACTAGAAATACTACTAATCTTACATACAAAAGATAAGGAACCAAAGAACAATAACCACAACTGTGGCAACAATGCAGCAGGTCAATCTTCCATGCCTTCCCTCACCAACACTTTTAGAGTTCATTAGTGTGTTGTAGTATTGTTCTTGGCATATTGGATCAACCATATCAACCCATAAAAAAAAGTCACATCCATTACCACTTGCATATCTTTGGCAGCCCCAAAACCTTCTTCCAGGATTGATTGATGTCTTTGACATCTTAAGATCAGCAAGAAGCCCACAATAGCAAAATCATACCTCCATGATTTCTTGAAAAAGAAATTCGACTTAAAGAAAAAAAAAACAGCTTGTAAACAGCTGTTACATCTCGGAAATTTCCCGTTAGCTTACAGTGAATAGACTAACGAAGGGCATGACGTATACGATGTTTGGACAAGTAAGAAATAGTCTTTAATGGTCCTAATTAAGATTTCCAAAGACATTGGAAGTAGGAGACGAAAATTGCTAAGGAAAGCGAATCCTATGTCGTGTATCGGGCAAGAATTTTGAGTATTGAGCTAATGACGTTTTAATGATGCTTTGGGAAAGAGTTATAACGTCCCTTAGATTGATGTTGAAGTGTTAGACAAGTGTTAAGAAGGTTCCAAAAGGATTGGAGATTAAACGAAACGACGGAAGACGACTTCGGGAAAACTCTGAGTTGCACGGCCACTTCCACGGACCGTGTAACTTTGTACGAACCGTGGAAGGGTCCGTGAAACTCCCAGCAGAGTTGGTGGCTGGATGGTGGTGAACCACGACCAGTTCCACGGACAACATAATGTTCCACGGACCCTGAAAGTGTCCGTGGAAGTCCCGACGGGCTGAACAAGTTCTAATTATATAAGAGTGTTCCCACTTCATTTATTTCATTCCACACACTTATTTCATCTCTCTCAAGACCTCTAGAATATTCCATACACTTCATCCACAAGAATTCAAGGAAAATTGATGATCAACTTCATCAAACCAACAAGAATCAAGATTGTGAAACACATTAAAGTCATCTAAGTCAAGAAATTCTAAGAGGGAGTGAGCTAGGGCTTTGGGTGCAAAAGAGTATCCCACTCAAGGCTTATTCTACCATTGTCTAAGGTAAGTTTCACGATCTTTTCATGTTGTTTGAAGCATTGAAAAGTTGAAACACTTGGATTATAGAAGAATATAGAAAATGGGTCATAAATGCAAGAATAGTGCTCTTGTTAAGCCATAGTTTGGAATAAATCATTGATATGGATGTGTTGTGATTATAAGTAGATTATGAATGGTATGTAGAACATGGAATGAGTATTATATGCGAAGAAACACAATAGTGAACTATGATTATGATTTCGGAGAATTGAAGGGAAACCGTGAAAAATGAAAAATGTAAACGAATGACGATTGTTGTTTATGATATTATGGTTATTGTTATGAATGTTTGGGAGTTGATTCAGAATATGGGGGGAAGTCGTATAAACAAACGAAATGCTGCCCAATTTTCTCTAGCTTTAGTAAGCACGTTCTTATAATTATTTTAGCTAATGTCGATACAAATCCTCTTGAAGGTAGAACGGGTGCATTAAGGGAGATCGAGCAAGCGATAGAATAATTAAACGACAAAGGTATGTAAGGCTATCCCCTATTCTTTCAAAGGCATGATTCCTTTGTTTTGATTCCATACGTTCAACCATATCTTTTACTCCTAGAAATGCCGAAGTCTATAGTCTCTGAAGAATCTTCCAATCCTAGAGATTTTCAAACCTAAGGTTTTGTATGGTTTCATGGCGTGACTGAGCGTGCTATATAATATATGGCCTCAGCTTATGTCTGAGTGTGCTATATAACATATGGCATCATTTTATGTCATGGTCCATTCAAGGTGAGACCTAACGGTGATGATGACGCCATAACGTAATCGCAGGTTCACGACCTTATGTCACTCCGATAGAGCGCACTTTTATTTGGGACCTCATGCATGCTACGTTTATTATATATGTATATGATATGTATATGTATATAGGGGACATGGGGAAAGGTGAGGCGCTATAGACGCATAGCCACCTGATCAGCTGGCATCTTATGATATCATCCCGGACGCGGGCCATATGGGTAATGGATCGGGCCGTACGTTCCACGAAAATATATTGATATATGATGATATATGGATCGGGCTGCACGTTCCGCAGCAATATATGATATGATGATATTTTACGAGTATGCATGCATGACTCCGCCGTAAGAGGCAAGCAGTCACCGGTTACCTTTTATCTCTACTTTATCTTCTTGTTTCCTTGTTATTTTATGATGCATGCCTTACATACTCGCGGACATCTGCTCGTATCGACATCCTTTTCTTGGATGCCGCGTTCATGCCCACTGTGAGACAGGGAGACGATCCGCCTTCCTGGGAGCCGGACAACTTTGCAGAGCACTTCCATAGACCGGAGGTGCTGTTTCTGATATATTCTTTGTATATATTCCTGGATATGGTGGGGTCCTGTCCCATCTTCATGACTTCAGAGTTTCAGGTAGAGGCTCGTAGATACTCATGTGTGGGTAGTGGATGTTATGTGACCCTCGACGATATTTCGTATATTATTCTTTTATATATATATATATATATATATATATATATATATATATATATATATATATATATATGTGTGTGTGTGTGTGTGTGTGTGTGTTTATATGTGGGATTGCATGTTACAAGTTAAGATGATAGTGGTATGATATGTGGTGTTCGGTAGTCGCCCTCCGGATGCCCGTCATGGCCCACTAGGCGGGTCGTGACAAAAGTGGTATCAGAGCGGTTACGTCTTAGGGTGTGTCTACGAGCCGTGTCCGCAGAGTCTTGTTTATGGGTGTGCGCGCCACACTTATAAACGAGAGGTCATGGGGCATTTAGGAATAATGACCGTCTTTCTTTTCATAGATCGTGCGATAGAGCCATAATGTAAGATTTCCTTTATTCTAATTGTGCGTTATGATTTCAGCGATGCCGCGAAGAAAGAAGCAAATCCGCACAATATTAAATGCCGCCGGGGAAGGCACTAGCCGAGAGCCTCCAGCTGAGTTGGGACATAGCGAGGCTCAGAGTGCTACTCCCTCGCATGCTACTCCCACTCCTATCCCTCCAGCAGCAGATGAGTATGAGAGGGCCCCAGCTCCTCCCCCTATTGCTCTAAATCAGTATTTACGGGATGTCGTTCAGTTGCTAACTCAGTTAGTTGCCGCGAGCCCGGTGGTAGAGTGCGGTGTCCAAGTGATAGGGCGACTAGTGCCCGAGCCCGTGATTTCATGAGCTTAAATCCTCGTAGAATTTTTGGGTCGAAACCGAATTGAAGACCCGCAGGCTTTATTGATGAGGTATTGAGGACGTTGAGAATTATTCATGCTTCTGATACCGAGTCCGTGGAGTTGGCTTCATATAGACTCCGGGACGTAGCTGTTTTATGGTATAATAACTGGATTTCTTCAAGAGGGGAAAATGCACCTCCCCCAAAATGGCAAGAGTTTGTGGATGCCTTTATTCGGCATTATTTGCCACCGAGGGGCTCGCGTCGATAGATTCCCCGAATCTTAAGCAAGGGAATATGAGTATTTAATTCATTGGCTAGATATGCTCCGGCCATGGTAGACATGGGAGACCGGGTACATCGATTTGTGAGGGGCTTAGGGCCACACTTATTTAAAGACGTCTGGATCGGGAAGGATGGATATCTCGCGTATTCAAGCGCATGCCCAGAACCTGGAGGAGCAACAACAACCGCATAGGGGAGAGCGAGATATGGATAGGGACACGGTAAAAGGACTAGATCAGCGGGTGCTAGCAAGAGTACAGAGGAGGCTGTGTAAAGAATATTTAGATATTCGTGCCAATCCGCATCTAGTGCACCTCTCTCGGTTTGCGACCAAAAGTTTGATCGCTCCTATTTATTCGGGCCGAGTCGTGTCTCGGAGCTTCGAGTCCCCAGTATCGTGGTGATTCTAGCCAGAGGAGACCGCCGGTACCACGGTGCAGTCAATGTGGTAAGTTACATTTGGGTCAGTGTCGCCGAGGCTCGGATGCTTGTTATGCCTGTGGTCGAGTTGGCCACATGATGCGTGATTGTCCATTGAGGAGCGGCCGAGATGAGGCCCAGCCTACAGGTTCAGCAGCAGGTTCTTCGTCGTCCGTGCGCCCCGTAGGGCAGGCTTCCCAGGTTTCAGCGGGCCGTGGCAGAGGCAGAGGAGGAGCCTCTAGTTCGAGCGGTCCCTAGAACCGTATCTATGCACTGACCGGACGACAGGATCTGGAGACCTCTCCCGACGTTGTAATGTGTATATTGACAAGATCTTCTTATGATGTTTATGCATTAATTGATCCGAGCTCTACCTTGTCATATATTACTCCTTACATCGCTGGTCGTATCGGATAAAACCCGAGCCAATCAAACCTTTTGAAGTGTCCACTCCTAGTTGGTGATCCAAAGTATTAGTCGTGACAAGTGTATAGGAATTGTGTAGTTGTAGTGTGCGGCCGGCACACTGTAGCTAATTTGATTGAATTGGGAATGTTGGATTTCGACGTCATTATGGGCATGGACTGGTTAGTTTCCTGTTATGTAAATGTAGATTGTAGGGCCAAGGTGGTCCGGTTTCAATTTTCGGGAGAACCAGTTTTAGAGTGGAAGGGTAACACTGCATCTCCAAGAGGTAGGTTTATTTCCTACCTCAAGGCAAGGAAGATGATTGCCAAGGGCTATATTTATCATTTAGTTCGAGTTCATGACACGGAAGCAAAACCGTCGACTCTTCAATCTGTTTCGGTAGTAAACGAGTTTCCAGATGTATTTTCGGACGAGCTTCCAGGTCTTCCACCAGAACGGGAGATTGAATTCACTATCGATGTATTGCCGGATATTGAGCCAATATCTATCCCTCCCTACAGAATGGCTTCTGTAAAATTGAAAGAATTAAAAGCACAGTTGAAAGATTTAATCGAGAAAGGATTTATTAGGCCCAGTTCATCGCCGTGGGGAGCACCTGTCTTATTCGTAAGGAAGAAAGATGGATCCCTGCGGATGTGTATCGATTATAGGCAGCTGAACAGGGTGACAATAAAGAATAAATATCCACTTCCGAGGATCGACGATTTATTCGATCAATTGCAAGGAGCCAAGTGGTTTTCCAAGATAGATCTGAGGTCAGGATACCATCAAGTGAGAGTCAAAGAAGAAGATATTCCGAAGACGGCTTTTAGAACTAGATATGGTCATTATGAATTTCGGGTGATGTCGTTTGGCTTGACCAACGCTCCAACAGTGTTCATGAACCTGATGAATGATGTGTTCAGGCCATTCCTGGATTTATTTATAATTGTATTCATCGATGATATCCCGGTATACTCTAAATCGAGGGAGAACATGCGAAACATTTGCGTATCTCGTCCTTGGAATTCTTCGAGCTCGCAAATTATATGCTAAATTTTCAAAATGTGAATTCTGGTTGAACTCTGTAACTTTTCTGGGCCACATCATCTCAGCCGATGGTATTCGGGTTGACACCCAAAAGATCGAGGCTGTGAAGACTTGGCCAAGGCCTACAACGCCTACAGAAGTCCGTAGCTTTCTGGGATTGGCAGGGTATTACAGGAGATTTGTGGAAGGGTTTTCCTCTATTTCAGCACCGTTGACGAAGCTAACACAGAAAGCTGCTAAATTTCAGTGGTGATGATGCTTGTGAGCGGAGCTTTGAAGCCGAAAGACAAAGTTGACTTAGCTCCGGCCCCGACACTTCCGGTAAGGATCGAAGGTTATGTGGTGTATTGTGATGCCTCCGGTGTCGGGTTAGGTGTGTATTAATGCAAAGACGGCAAGGTCATTGCCTATGCTTCTAGGCAGCAAAAACGCGAAAACATGAGAAGAATTATCCGACCCACGACCTTGAATTAGCTGCGGTCATTCACGCTCTAAAGATATGGAGGCACTATTTATATGGTGTCCATGTGGACATCTACACAGATCACAAAAGTCTTCAATACATTTTCAAGCAAAAGGAATTGAATCTGCGTCAGAGGCGATGGTTAGAACTATTGAAGGATTATGACGTAAATATTCTATACCATCCTGGTAAAGCAAATGTGGTGGCTGATGCTCTTAGCCGTAAGTCCATGGGTAGTCGAAGTGATGTTCCTCCAGAAAGGAAGGAATTAGCTCGTGAGCTCCACCAACTAGCTAGCCTAGGAGTTCGCTTAATGGATTCGGGCAACACAGGAGTTAATGTGCTTAACCCAACTGCTTCGTCCCTAGACACAGAAGTAAAAAGGCGTCAATACGAGGATCCCAAATTGAGGTATTATAGAGATGTACGTTTTCGAAAAGAGAAGTCACCATTTGAGTCTCTGCGAGGGATTCTCTAGGTACCGAAACAAAGTTATGTGTTCGGATGTTGCGGATCGCGTCGTCGATTCTCGAAGAAGCTCATTACTCCCGTTATTCCATTCATCCAGGAGCGACGAAGATGTACCATGATCTCAAACTAATGTATTGGTGGGAAGGAATGAAGAGAGATATAGCCGAGTTTGTGGCTCAATGTCCAAACTGTCAACAGGTAAAAATTGAGCACCAGAAACCAGCAGGGCTCTTGCAAGAAATGGAAATTCCAACCTGGAAATGGGAGGCGATCAATATGGATTTTGTTGTTGGATTACCTCGTTCTCGGCATAAGTACGACTCCATTTGGGTGATTGTTGACAGGCTCACGAAATCAACACATTTTCTACCGGTCAGATCTACATATTCAGCAGAAGACTATGCTAGATTGTATCTCAAAGAGATAGTGCGGCTTCATGGCATTCCTATATCTATTATTACTGACAGAGGACAATTCACGCCTAAATTTTGGAAATCCTTTCAAGAAGGATTGGGCACTCAAGTGAAATTTAACATCGCATTCCACCCGTTGCATCGATGGACAAGCTGAACGCACTATTCAAACCTTAGAAGACATGTTGCGGGCTTGTGTATTGGACTTTGGTGGTAATTGGGAGGATCATTTGCCACTTATTGAATTTGCATATAACAATAGTTATCATGCCAGTATTCAGATGGCCCCTTATGAAGCCTTATATGGGAGGAAGTGTAGGTCGCCTATCGGATGGTTTGAAGTGGGAGAAACACAATTAATAGGCCCAGAATTGATCCAACAAGCGATTGAGAAGATTAAGCTTATCCGAGACCGGTTGGTGACAGCCCAAAGCCGCCAAAAGTCTTATGCGGACAATCGCCGTAGGAATTTGGAATTTCAGGTCAATGACTGGGTATTTTTGAAAGTATCGCCAATGAAGGGGATAATGAGATTTGGTAAGAAAGGTAAGCTTAGTCCTCGATACATCGGGCCCTACAAGATCGTACGCAGAGTGGGCCAAGTAGCTTATGAGTTGGATTTACCCCCAGAGCTGAACTCAGTCCATCCAGTCTTCCATGTATCGATGCTTCGTAAATGTGTTGGAGATCCGACCAAAATAATACCGATAAGAGACATTCAAGTCACTGAAAAATTAGCTTATGAAGAAGTACTTGTTGCCATACTAGATAGACAAGTGCGGAAGCTTAGAAACAAAGAGGTAGCCTCAGTCAAAGTTTTATGGA
The DNA here is from genome assembly GCF_029784015.1 of Lycium ferocissimum. Lineage (NCBI taxonomy): Eukaryota > Viridiplantae > Streptophyta > Magnoliopsida > Solanales > Solanaceae > Lycium > Lycium ferocissimum. The sequence goes on from NC_081348.1 coordinate 3,960,832, forward strand.
GGAATGATAATAGAGAAGAGATGACTTGGGAAGTAGAGGAGGCTATGAAGCTTAAATATCCGCATCTATTTCCACCCCCAGAGGAGACTCAAGGTGAAACATCAGTGCCCCCAGGTATGAAATGTTTTACTTTATTACTTTTGGGTCGTGTGTGGCCTTATTCCTTATTGTGGATGTTGTAGCCCTGTGTGGCGATGTTATTTTGGGTTGCTGTGACAGGATGGTAGTGCCAAATTATAGGGGAAACTCTGGCAAAATTTCGGTAGAATTCCCGATAATTTAACATTCGAGGACGAATGTTCTTAAGGGGGGAGGATGTTACACCTCGAAAATTTCCCGTTAGCGTACAGTGAATAGACTAACTAAGGGCATGACGTATACGATGTTTTGAAAAGTAAGAAATAGTCTTTAATGGTCCTAATTAAGATTTCCAAAGACATTTGGAAGTAAGAGACGAAAGTTGCTAAGGAAAGCGAAGTTCTATGTCGTGTGTCGGGCAAGAATTTTGAGTATCGAGCTAATGACGTTTTAATGATGCTTTGGGAAAGAGTTATAACGTCCCTTAGATTGATGTTGAAGTGTTAGACAAGTGTTAAGAAGGTTCCAAAAGGATTGGAGATTAAACGAAACGACGGAAGATGACTTCGGGAAAACTGTGAGTTGCACGGCCACTTCCACGGACCGTGTAACTTTGTACGAACCGTGGAAGGGTCCGTGAAACTCCCAGCAGAGTTGGTGGCTGGCTGGTGGTGAACCACGACCAGTTCCACGGATAACATGATGTTCCACGGACCGTGAAAGTGTCCGTGGAAGTCCTGACGAGCTGAATAAGTTCTGATTGCATAATGATGTTCCCACTTCATTTATTTCATTCAACACACTTTTTCATCTCTCTCAAGACCTCTAGAATATTTCATACACTTCATCCACAAGAATTCAAGGAAAATTGATGATCAACTTCATCAAACCAATAAGAATCAAGATTGTGAAACACATTACAGTCATCTAAGCCAAGAAATTCTAAGAGGAAGTGAGCGAGGCTTTGGGTGCAAAAGAGTATTCCACTCAAGGCTTATTATACCATTGTCTAAGGTAAGTTTTATGATCTTTCCATGCTGTTAAAAGTATGGAAAGGTCGAAACACTTGGATTATAGAAGAATATAGAAAGTGGGTCATAAATGCAAGAATAGTGCTCTTGTTGAGCCATAGTTTGGCATAAATCATTGATATGGATGTGTTGTGATTATAAATAGATTATGAATGGTATTTAGAACATGGAATGAGTATTAGATGTGAAGAAACACGATAGTGAACTATGATCATGATTTCGGAGAATTGAAGGGAAACCGTGAAAAATGAAAAATGTAAACGAATGACGATTGTTGTTTATGATATTGTGATTGTTGTTATGAATGTTTGGGAGTTGATTTAGAATATGGAGGAAGTCGTATAAACAAACGAAATGCTGCCCAATTTTCTCTAGCTTTAGTAAGCACGTTCTTATAATTATTTAGCTAATGTCGATACAAATCCTCTTGAAGGTAGAACGTGTGCATTAAGGGAGATCGAGCAAGCGATAGAATTAAACGACAAAGGTATGTAAGGCTATCCCCTTTTCTTTCAAAGGCATGATTCCTATGTTTTGATTCCATAACGTTCATAATCTTTTACTCCTAGAAATGCCGAAGTCTATAGTTTAGAGGTCTCACGATGACTCCAATCCTAGAGATTTTCAAGCCTAAGGTTCTAGATGATTTCATGACGTGACTGAGCGTGCTATATAATATATGGCCTCAGCTTATGTCTGAGTGTGCTATATAACATATGGCCTCAGTTTATGTCATGGACCATTCAAGGTGAGACCTAACGGTGATGATGATGCCATAATGTAATCGGAGGTTCACGACCTTACGTCACTCCGATAAAGCGCACTTTTATTTGGGCTCTCATGCATGCTACGTATATTATATATGTATATGATATGTATATGTATATAGGGGACATGGGGAAAGGTGAGGCGCTATAGACGCATAGCCACCTGATCAGCTGGTATCTTATGATATCATCCCGGACGCGGGATGCCCGGACGCGGGCTATATGGGTGATGGATCGGGCCGTACGTTCCACGGCAATATATTGATATATGATGATATATGGATCGGGCTGCACGTTCCGCAGCAATACATGATATGATGATATTTTACGAGTATGCATGCATGACTCCGCCGTAAGAGGCAAGCAGTCACCGGTTATCTTCTTATCTTTACTTTATCTTCTTACTTCCTGGCTATTTCATGATGTATGCCTTACATACTCAGTACATTGCTCGTACTGACATCCTTTTCTTTTGGATGCTGTGCTCATGCCCGCAGGTAGATAAGGAGACGACCCCGCTTCCTAGAGCCGACTGGGCCTGTACCCGTAGAACTTCCGTAGACCGGAGGTGCCGTTTCCGATATATTCTTTTGTGTATATTCTTGGATATGGTCCCATCTTCTGTCCATCTTCATGCGGACTTCGTATAGTTTCGGTTATATATATATGTGCTCGTAGATACTCATGTGTGGGTAGTGGATGTTATGTGCCCGTCATGGCCCTCAGGTCGTGTATGTCTGGCGTAAAATCAAAACCAAACCGAAAATTTAACCAAACCGAATAAAAACCGACCGTTTATTTTTAATTTGAAAAACCGATAATATTTTGGTTTGGTTATATAAAAAATATATAACCGAACCAAACCGATAATTATATACATAAAATTTATAATTATTTATATGTGTTCATAAATAATTAAAGTATACCTTTTAATTATTAATTTAATGGTCTACTTATTTTTAAGGCCTTTATGTCCAAGTTGCATGTGCCCCCAACTCTGTAAGTCGTAAGCATAAGGGTAAAAAGTAAAAATGATCTCTTTTCATTTTACATTGCCATCGCACCGCTCAATTGCGCAAAGTTCGCCTTTGTGGGCCGGAGAGGAAAAAAGAGCTTCATAAGAAATGAAGATAGATGTGGTGCATAAATTGAAACCGAACCAAACCGAACCAAACCGACAATAACCAAACCGGTGGTTATTATTTTACTTGGTTTGGTTATGGTTTTAGACATTTAAAAACCGACTAAATTGGTTTGGTTATGATTTTAACCAATAACCGACCCAAACCGAACCATGAACACCCCTAGTCGTGACAACAGCATTGGACAAGAAGAATAAATGCAGAAAAGAAAAAAATACGAGGAAGAAATTTAGAGATAAGATTTTGGGATAGAGCTCAAAATTGGTTCAACAATGGTGGATAAGTGTTTGGGGAAGAAAAGGCTTTTTAAAAGCCAACAAGTGACCGTTAATGGCTTTTTACAAGGCCTCACTCGCCTAAAGTGAGTGTATCACACGCACAGCTGACTCAAATGCCACATAGGATGAGAGGTGTTTAAAATGCTCAGTTTTGATGGGTAGAGGGGTTCAATTGGCAAACATGTAAGTACAAACACCGGGATGACAAAAAGTGTTAAGTACAAGGGTCTCCCAGCCTATTCCGCCTATTTTATATTTACTAAACTTCTTCTTTCCTTTTTCTCGCACGCAGCCATCTCTTTCCTTTTTCAGCTTTTACCAATGTTCCTTCTCTTCCCACCTCCTTCGACGGCAGTGACAGTCCCGAACGGAACCAAACGGCGGTAGCACCTCCAACTGCAACCTCACTTTTTTACGGCCCAATTTCCCGGCGAAACCACTGCCATTATCTGCAGCGAAACCACTAAAATCGTCAACAACACTAAAACATATTCTACGACAGTGGATTTGTTGCCTTTTCCGGGAATCACCATTGAAAGTTTCATTGCCGTCGACGCCGTTACTGGTAATGTCTCTGGGTACTTGATACCAACTTATTCGGTGGGTGGTACCAACTCAAAGAATAAAAATAAGCAAATTTTTACCAGCAGCTGAAGTTCATCCAATGCATCAATTTTCAGAAACCAAAAAGTTCATTCCCAATAGCGCAAAACCGGTTTAACGTTCTTAACTCTGTTATTCAAATTTTTTTTTTTTTAATCAAGTATCTAGAAATAAACAAGTCAGTTTCCCTATTGCTATTTGACCTAATGAAAATAAAAAGTCACATTCTTTCAACTCCAAAATTTCGATTAGATACTTAGAGAAGCCGATCGAGAAGCATTTTCTCTCTTTTTGATAATTATATCTATATACATATGCTGTTCTTTAAATTTGTCCAATTTCTTTTATTTATCATTTTGAAGTAACGGGACATTTTTCCCATTAACATTCCAACCTTAATAATTTATACTCTTTCTGTCTCAATTTATGTGGCACCATTTTTTTTTTGTCTGTCCAAAAAGAATTTCACTTTTCTATATTTAGAAGCAATTTAACTTTATGAGATGATTTAAAGCCACACATTTATATAAAGCTTATTTTAAACCACACATTTCAAAAGTCTTCCTTTCTTTCTTAAATTTCCGCCAAAATAAATTCGCCACATATAAATTGAGACCATTTTTAGTACATATTAAATATAAAATGACCATCAATCCAAAAATTAATGTAACTCACACACGAATGACATGGAAAAGAGACGAATAAAACAATGGCATATGAGCTAGTCCAAAATAATTATAAAAAATAAATTTTCAGTAAAAAAGAAACTATTTTTGAACCTTAAAATCTAAAAAAAGAAAAAAAAGACAAAATAGAAACCCATTTTACACCCTGCACCAACTTACCTAACCCTTCCTCCTCCACCAACCGTCGTCCCCCCACCCTCGCGAGGCTTCCATTTTCTCTTCCGTCTTATTAAATGGTGAAGCATAATATGTAGCCTAATAGAGTGTCATTTCGAAATTTCATCTATCTCATTATCTGATATTATTTTAGTAAGCTTAGGGGAGTTTATATTTTAATTTGAATTTGAAGGTAGATTGATTGTGTAAGGATCTATGGTAATGGCACGAGAGAGAGAGGTTAGTGGTGTTTGCTCGGATGTGAAAATAGGTGAATGGCAAAAACTAACTTTTTATACTCCAAGGACACAATTTTTTTCTTCAGAATCAAGTGCCAGTAAATCTGATTTTTTTGAATGCCATCAAATATCTGAACATGATGGTAGATTTGTGGCAGAGAACCCAAACTTGAAACAAAAAGGCAAGAAAAATACTATTTGAGACGAAAGGCAAGAAAAATATTGGGATAAGGCATCATTACCCCCTCACCTAGTAGCATTTTTGCTACGACACACCTTACCTAATTTTCGGTTCTATCACCCCTAAACTATTTAAAACCGTAATATTTTACCCCTTGGCGTCGCGCGTGGACACTTTAATCGTATAAATTATATGCGGTGTGTGTGCACGTCTTTGTGGGTCCCACGAAGCCGCTATTTTTTATCTTTTTAATTTATTTATATTTATTACTCTACCCGATCCATCCCCAATTATTTTCCAAACCAAAACCCACCCAAATATTACCCGACCCAACCATGGATTAAGTTATCATACACAGAAATTGGGGAATAAATTAAAAGCCCTAAATTAGAAAAGGAGAAAAAATTTCGCTATTTTCGAGCCCTAAAATATCATACACCGTAACTAGTTGAAAAAGGAGAGAATTTGAGACTTGTGTTCTTCTAATTTGGGTCGGTAATCGTCTAATTTGGGTCGGGTAATGGGATAAATATAGGAGAATGGAGTTTTGTTTGAGACTTGGGTCATATTTGTTTTGTTTGTAATTCGGTCGGGTTTATTATTAAAGGAATTAATTTTGGACGGTGGGGGAATAAAATGGAGCTTTGGAATTGACACGTGGAAGATTCCCATTGGTTAGAAACTATTTTTTGGAACTCTTACGCGCCTCAAATATTTGGTCACACGCAGCGTTCACGTCAATCTTAAGGGGTAAAATATTACGGTTTTAAATAGTTTGGGAGGTGATAGACCAAAAATTAGGTAAGCGTGTGTAAAAACGCTACTATGGGGAGGGGGGGATAATGATGCCTTATCCCAAAAATATTTGAGGTGAAAAATAAATGAAAAAGAAGGAGAAAGGGGAAAATATTGTGAAAAAGGAGAAAAACTTACGATAACGTTCACATGCTCAATGTCCAAGTGTATATCAATTTTTGTGCCACATTTGCATAAGGTATTTATTAATATGTACATATTTGTTAATATTTCAGTGTCTAATAGGAAAAAAAGGTCGATTAAGTATCAAAATAAAAAGGATCCGACTAGTTTAGGGGGCGCTTATATATGGACTTTTCTAAAAATTTAATTTCAAGGTAAATAATAAGAAACGTACTTGATCTTGGTGCGGACAAAAGATATTATATCAGAGAATTTCATAGTACAATTATTTCAATGGATCACTTGATAGTATATTTTTGGATTGGCTTAATCATCACTATTTGCTAACTCTGCCCACGACTAACAACAATAATAACATATCCAGTGTAATTTTACAAGTGGGATATGAGGAAGGTAAGATGTACATAGACCTTATCAATCTTTTGGGTAGAGAGATTATTTCTGATAGACCCTCGGCTCAAAAGAAATATACAAAATAGCAGGATAGAAAAGAAAATTATGACAGCAAAAATAGGAAGATAAAACAAATCGCTCGAAATAACATATAGTAGTAAAAATAAAGAATAAGGTACTATATATTTATTAGGTAAGATTACTAATTAAAGAGAAGATGAGAAGAGGAGATTAGTTCCTGCCTCACCCTAGTAAACGTGCTACAACACGCGGCTACCTCGCACTTTTCTACCCTAATTCTCGACCTCCAAACCTTCCTATTTAGGGCCATGTCCTCAGTAAGTTGAAGATGTACAACGTCCTATTTGGTCATCTTTCCCTGATTCTTCTTTGGCTTGCCTCTACGCGCTCCTAAAACCTACTATAGTCAAGCTCTCACACCTCTTTACTGGCGTCTCCACGCACCTCCTTTTCGCATGACCGAACCACCTCAGCTTCGCTTCTCTCATCTTGTCCGCCACTGAGGTCACCCCCAATATTTAAGAGGAAATTACCTAATATTTTTTTCTTACATCTATCAATATTTGAACCTAATCTTCAAAGTGACACCTATTTCATTGATCATTAAAACACATCACTGAGTTCGATTATATCACATTAATTAAATCACTAGTGTTTCACCTTGATGCATGGAAGATCAAATTTGTAGTCTTTTTAGCCTTTAAATGATATTGGAGAGTTGGATGTGGATCCTTTGACTTGAGAAAAACGCTTTAAAGAAGAATTGGTGTTGGCTTTATCTTTATAGTTTCAAAAAAATACTTCACAAAGAAATTTTAAGAAATATTTATATTTCATTGTTATTATGAAGTATATTCATCTCTCATATCTCAGATCACATTGAATATGTTATTGTTGTTGTACTATGAAGTATATCCATCTAAGATTACTATCAATATCATATTCGCTAGGAGGAGAAAAACAAGATTCATCTAAATTATTTTGTGACTCGAAAGATTAATGGTTGAACTGTAGTGGAATTTAATTTCATCATGAGATGTTCTACTTCCATTGAAAAGATTGTCATTACTAGGTATTTTTAGTGGAATAGTCATAATGCGGACAAGCTAGTTTGAATTTCGTCATTATTAAAAAGATTGTTAGTATTGTAGTTAGTATATTTAAGTTCATTACACTTTTGTACACAAAGTGACTAATATTATTTATATTATCTCCTCTAACATGGGAAGATCATAAGGCTTCATTTATATTTTCAGCTTTAATAAATTGAGACACATTACTCACACTTTTTAATTGCTTTAGAGAAGAAGTCAAACAAACCAATGAAGAAGAAAGAAAAAACAAAAGAAAATAGAGAAAAAATCTGCCATATTCCTAGTCATTATACTCGGAGAAATAATATTCCAAATGGCTCTCCCTAGTTTTCATTTTATGCAGACCTGAAAAAACTATAAAAAGGTAAGGTAGAGAAGAGAGGACAGTAGTGGGATCGAATCGCCAAAAGCAAAAGCCCTAGCCCTCCTTTTAACACCGAGCCAGAGCGAGAATTGAGCTCTTTGCTCACTCGCTCGCTCTGGCTTTTCAATTCATCAATTGCCCACTCTTACATGCTTCCATGCCATGTCGAAAAAGTAATTTTTTTCAACTCTTTTTTCCTATTAGTTTTGTCGCTCAATGACCTGAACACATGTTCTTCTAATTCCATCATACAATCTTGATTCTTACGTTCTATGTATATATGTTCTTACGGTTATGCATCTGATTTTATATATATATACATGTATAATCAAAGTTGTCATTGAATTTATTGGGTCTTGTGATTGAATGGAAGATGTCAAAGTTGATGCGTATGAGAACTATTCAAGTGGGAATTTTTTAAGAAAAAGAGAATTTGTATATCTACAACTTGACAGAAAATTTGTTAATTTTTTTATTTGTTAATTCCTAAGATTAGCTGAGGAAAAGTTCTACGAAACGAAAAATTTAAATGGAGTTTCTCTAAACCTTTTTTGTTTTTGCTGTTGATTCCTAAGATTAGCTGAGAAGACATTTTTATGAGAAAACTTAGAAGGGGTTCTTCTAAATGATCAAGGAATTTCTGGAAGGAGCTTGTTGAAGTAATTATGACATTAGTTTAGAAAAATAGGAGTTTGATGGCTTTGACTGTATTTTTGCTGGCTTACTACGGAGATTCTCAAGCAGTAGGACTTCTTGCTATTGCATTGTTTGGAGTATTGACATTTAGCTGACCATGCCTCCTTCCTAGTCTCTTAGGACAGAAAATTAATCTTTTTTCTATTTTGTTTTCCCAATTTGAAACGTTCAAAAAAGTTACATGCTTTAGAATCCTTTTACTATAACTATACAACTAGAGAATTTGATTGGCAACTTTATCAAAAAAAATATTGATGAGCAAAGTTTATTGTTAATTGTAATTTGTACGTGAATTTGTGGTCTCTTGTAGATGGCCATATGTACTTATGAGCAAAGTTTATTGTTGATTGTAATTTGTACGTGAATTTGTGGTCTCTTGTAGATGGCCATATGCACTTACACACATGCTTATATATTTCACAGGGTTCTTTGCAAGTTCTTTGTACATGGTGCATGTCTGAAAGGGGAGTACTGTGAGTTCTCGCATGATTGGAAAGATCCTCCAAATAATGTAATGTTTTGGACTTTTTAGGTTTGCAATAATAGTTTTGATTGGCCACTTCACAGTCCAATAACTCTTGCTTGGATTGTTTTTGCAGGTATGCACATACTACCAAAAAGGATTATGTGCCTATGGCAGCAGGTGTAGATATGAACATGTTAAAGTTTCTGAACAACCTTCACTTCCATCTTCGTCAGCTCCAGCTCAACATCTGCTCTCAGCTTCTCCTCCCACCACTATCTCTCCTGGAATGCTAGCAGATGGTCCAGGACTTCTGTCAGGCATTTCTTCCGAGTATTTGGCTTCAGGTGGACCTTTTTACCTTCCCAATCGACCTGTATGGAGTGAAAATTCAGGGCGTCATGATGTGGCAGAGATTGATAACATTATCGAGTTGAAGATAATTAATCCAGCTGATCGATCAATTTGCTCTTTTGCTGTTGCTGGTAATTGTCCACGGGGAAAAAACTGTCCTTATATTCATGGAGATCTGTGTACAATCTGTGCGAAGCATTGCTTGCATCCTTTCCGGCCTCAAGAAAGAGAGGAGCATATACAAACATGTGAGAAGAGGCAAAAGCACCTTGATTTACTGAAGCATAGTCAAGAAATAGAGTGCACTGTGTGTCTTGAACGTGTACTCTCTAAGGCAACTGCAGCAGAGCGGAAGTTTGGGATCCTTTCTGAGTGTGATCATCCATTTTGTATATCATGTATCAGGAATTGGCGTAGTGGTTCTCCTTCGTCTGGGATTGATATCAACTCTACATTTAGGACCTGCCCTATATGCCGGAAGCTTTCATATTTTGTCATTCCAAGTGTCATTTGGTACTCCACAAAAGAAGAAAAGCAAGATATCCTTGACAGCTACAAAGCCAAACTCAGGTTCATTTCTTCCCTTTTCTGTTTTGTGTTCTTTGTTTTTACTTAGGATTTTTGTTTAACTGACTGGCTTTTATAACTATTAGCATGGATATGACTTGTCTCGAAATGCAACAAACATGGAAATCTCTTTAAGGATTCTACGTGAATTCTCTAATTGCAGTTACAACACATGCATTAGCATATTCATCACTGTTTTCAGTCGTATTACTGGAATTTTGGTAAGAGATTCTGTTGCATATGATCTCAAGTGCCCAGTAGGGACTGATAAGGAGGGTATTCTATTTAACGATGATACCTCAAGTGCTTTGGTTCAGTGATAAGAGCGCAGTCGCATGAAGTGTGGGTCAGCCAAACGATATGGATTTCGAACCCTATGCAGACCAGAAGTTTGGTGTTTAAGTGGGGAAGAGTAGAGGACCTGGCCTATTACCCATTAAGTTTGGAAAAATGCACCTGCTGCCCCTTGGGGATCTCCATTTTCAAAAAATGTAAATCTTTTTCTTGATAACAATTAGTATGTTCATTTAGTGGTAGTCAGATTTGAAAAGTCAGTTTATATTGTCGTGGGAGATGTGTTTTTCTGAGTTCCCTGACAATATTCATTGTTATGAGCCCAATGTAACTATTATAGATAATTTGGATAGAAAGGAAGAAAGAGAAAGAAAAGAAGACCAAGTAGAAGAAAAGAAATGAGAGGAGAGGAGTGATAACTAATTTTTTGAACTGATTATGAGTAGGAGAAAAGGAATGTGCGTCATTTGACAGTGTCATCGTCGACCAAGTATTTGTTCTTTTTGGGATTACAAAAGGACCTTTGCACCAGCTTTTTGTTGGAAGAAATGAAACCTTACTTCTCTCCTTCCCCCTTTTAGTTCTCTTGCTAAAAATCAACTGAATAGCAATCCTCGTCACCTTCATCTCCCTTTAGTTGATCCAAAAGCTGCATTAAGCTTTGAAATGACACGGTTTTATTTGTTTCAACTTTGGAATGACCCAATTTAGAGTCCATATGTTTTTGATTTATTTGGTGAGTGCTGCTACTCTGTCCAAAGATGGAAAATACTCCATGTCAATTTATCTGGCTCAAAATTAGTTCCTTGAAATCCACCTATTCTAAGATTACTTTAAATTATGCACTCAATCTTCTTGGAATTCAGTATAATGAAAATAAATTTATTACCTTGGAGTCTAAACTCTCAGAGAATGTAGCACGTGTACTTTCTAGGTGAACTTTTAAGTTTAGGACTCCTAGAAGAACTCAATAATCTAATACTTGATAATTTTTTTATTATTCACTTCAAATTAGTCCGGCTAATTTATTCTGGATGGTGTGTGTTTGTGTTTCTTAAACTCATCTACAAAATGTTCCCTCTTCCCCTTGATTCCAAGGAAAGAAAACATTATTTCCTCTTTAAGTGTTTCTCTCTGACGTAATCTTTATTTTTCAATTTTTGAGCTCAGGTCTATTGACTGCAAGCATTTTGACTTTGGCAATGGGACTTGCCCATTTGGAACTAGTTGTTTCTACAAGGTACAAATGTTATGATGTCTGTGTGTTTTTAGAATTTGATTTCAAGTGATTTGTCGCCGTTCCGGTAAAAAATCGCATATGTCTTTTTTAAATAATGGAAATTTCTGGCACCCAAGGGTGTGGCCTAGTGGTCAATGGTCTCCATGCTTCTGTCTCACTGTAAAGGTTCAAATGCATTCTGAATATGAGACAAAAACATTAGGTGATTTCTTCCCATTTGTCCTAGACCAATCTTCTCTTGGTGACAGCGTGTACTTCTAGGTGAACTTTAAGTTCTAGAAGGAGCTATTATTCCATACCAATTTAGTGTCTATTGCTGATAGGAGGTACAAATGGATGTCCTGTGTGAGTGTATCTCGTGGATTTAGTCGAGGTGCGTGCAAGCTGGATTTCTTCCATAGACCACATCGATAGGAGGTGGAATCTTGGTTTTAGTCAGAATAATAATAATAATAATAATAATAATAATAATGGAAGTTTCTGTAGAATCATCTGATACTTCTGCTGGTGGGAGAGTAGTTGAGCTGCGCCGAAGCTGGCTGCCTGGCTCACACACCGAGCTTCAGGGATTAGGCGAGCCTATAACAACATTGTTGACCAGTGGTGGAACCAGAAATTTTGACAAGGGATTCAAAAAATACAAATTGCCATATCTGGGAGTTGACCTTGTATTCTCTAATATTGAGGGGATTCAAAATATTATAAATGTATAAAATAAGAAAATTTAATCCTATTTACACATTAACTTTTTGATGATTGAATCCCCTTCCTTTGACAGGTTGATAATAGACTTGAAGTAAAGGAATGTATGGATGACATGAGTCCCAATATAATCCATTAAGGAAAGAATAATGAGAATATTATGCATGGAACATAGGCAATAGTTTGTGTCGGTTGTGATGGGACTTTGGTTAATTTTTGTTCTGTTGCTCGTCTTTGTGTTTCTTACTTTTTTTGTGTGATATTAATCAAAACGATGTTTTATTGATCTAGTACTACACAAAGTTCAGGTATGTGGAGTTGTATCTCTATGTTCTTTTAGGACTTATTCAGTTGTAAATCAATTAATCAATTCTCAATTCTAAATAACACTGCAATAAGTTGTACGGATCATATGTATTCATGTATTCAGACCCATTTAATTTCAACACTAAATGATATTTCATTGAAGGCAAATTAAGGATTCTCTAAAATTAGAGGTTTTCTAAATCTTACTCTTATATCTGCATGGACATACTAGTGTCTAACCAAAATGAAAGAAAGTTTGACAAACACCTAAGCTAATGTAAGTGTGACAAGAACAACTAACTCTTAATCCAGATTGAGAGCCTGTTTGGATTGGCTTAAAAAAGCTGCTTGTAAGCTTTTCAGCTTATAAGTTGCTTTAGATAAGCTAAGCCAAATGGGTCCAATTATTATTTTGGGCTTATTTTAAGCACAAAATGGCTTATAAGCTGGCCAGCCTAAACACTTGAAAACAAGTTGGAAACAGTTGTTTTATAAGCTGTTTTCTAAAGAACTTATAAGCCAATCCAAACGGGCTCTAATTAGTATCAACTGTATAAATCCTTTGTTTCTTAGTGTTTTCTTCAAGTTAATTCCACATTGATTTCGAGAGTTTTTGGTCTTTTGCGTCAACTTCCTTTGTAATTTTAGGTTTACATCGTCCCCTTTATCACTGTCAATCATCATATTGTTGCACTTGGACCTGTTGATACAGAGGATTATATAGAACTTTGCCAAACTATCTTAGGTGACCTTTCATTTATCATCAATGTGTGCTATTTGCGTCCTTCGAGGCTGCACATCCATCTTGTAGATATGTTGGTCTCTACCCACATTCGCTTCTATATAACATTGCTTGTTTCACAACCATTTAGGAGAAATTTCCTTTTACTTTGATTGTCTTCCCATTGCAAAATGTTCAGTAACACTTAAATTTTACCCTTCTATTTTAATTTCTTATTATATCTGGTTTTGATAGTAAATTGCTGTTTTTAGGCACCACAATCTCATCTCATTTCATTTCTCCTCTATGCTTTATATGGGGTTAATGAATATTTTCTTTTGGTTCTATTTTAGTATATTATCCTAAAAGCCTTATTCTCTGTAGTGTTTCTCTATTGATCCAACGTTTGTTTGACTCGTTCGCTTATCTTGTCAAAAGACATAATATCATTTGTGAATGATATGGACCATGAAACTTATCCTGTGAACTGTTGGTTGGCTCATGTATTATCAGAATAAACAAGTAGAGGCTTAAAATAGATCCATATTATGAAGGCGTGCTGGAGAAGCTCCTTTCTATCCCTTGTCGTTGTTCTTGCACTTCTTGCTACTGCACTTCCTTCTTCTCAACCATTCATTGAAGGACTTTCTTAGCACTCCATCATATGTTTTCTCTATAAAAGTGATTATTTTGCGCAGATCCTTTTCCTCTCTAGAGATATCAATAAGGTTTGTAGTAAAAATATAGATTTTTTTTAGATGATTCAGACATATTCTATCATTCTTTAGTATTCCGAAGTCGATACTTTAATCACTCTTTCTAAAAGTTTCATCATTTGGCACCCAAGGGTGTGGCCCAGTGGTCAGGTTCAAATCCTAGCAGAAACAAAAACACTAGGTGATTTCTTCCCATATGTTCTAGCCTCGGTGGACATAGTTACCTGGTATCTGTTGTTGGTAGGAGGTGGCAGGTATCCCGTGAAATTAGTCGAGGTGCGAGCAGGCTGGCCGGGACACCGTGGTTATCAAATAAAGAAAAAGTTCCATTATTTGACTCATAAATTGAGCACTACAATTGAAATATCTATTTTGTTCTTGCATATCAATGTACTCTCTCTCTCTACTGGTTTTTAACCTGCCACACCTTACTATTATGTTGAATAGCTTGGTTAGCCATACTATTCCAACATCTCTAAGGTACTTCCAAACCTTTATAGACATACCATCCAACATAGGCTTTTCCACTCTCATACTTTTAATGGTGTACGTAGTACAATGACAAATGAGGAAGCTATAGCATTGGATTGCTAGATCTGATGCTAGTTTTCCAGGTGTTCGATTCCTCAATGAAACAAATGATTGTGTGACTCGGTTCGGAGAATCTCTTTCTTTGTGGAGTTGCTTGGCGGCGTCGGTAAAATTAACCAAAAAACCCAAAAAAGATATACTATAGTGTTTGACTATGACAGATCAAGGCTAAAATAAGAGACTGATTGTTGATCTCCAATGCCTTCTTACCTTCTAACCTTTAGGTGTCGTTTGGTAGAAATAATACATGTATTAGTTATGCATCCTATTTGGTATTATCCTATAACTAATACATAGGATAGAGCTCGTTTGGTAAGAGGTTTTAGATAAAAAAGTCATTGTATAATATGTGGTATTATTTTATACCATGTTTACTTGACATTTTGGGCATGTATAACTAATACTAGGATTACTTTTAATACACCAAAGGGTGTGTTATCTTATACCATCACCACCATGGGATAACTTATCCTTGGATAGCTTACACATGGATAAAAATTAAAATGACAAAACTAGCCTTGTTTTGTCCCAAGAAATCTATGAAGGGCAAGAATCCAAGGGTATAATTGTAATAAATTATTTTTTAGTTTTAAAAATAAATAAATATTCAAATAGTATCTTTTGTGTCCAATTATAGTGCAATGAACCAAACACCCAACAAAAATAATCCTTGTATTACTAATCTATGTATTACTAAATACTAATCCCTACATTAAATATCCATGGATTACTAATCAATGTATAACTTGTCTTTGAACCAAACGACCCCTTAATACATGCATAAGCATGATTAAAAGACAAAATTGGCCTTAAAGTCCATCAAAGCAAAAGAATGTGGAGAGTATTTTCGTCAACAAATAAGTTTTTTAGAAATTATGCAACGCATGTTATTTTTATCTAAGTTGCACGGACTTGCCATTTTGGGTGCCGTTCCTGTCTCGACATGGGTCGGGTGCGGGTGCGGGAACGGAAAACATCCGGAATACAGTCAATTACATTCGGATACTTTGACCGGAGTCCGTCGACAAATTTGGGGGAAAAATTTGAGATTTTGATTTCTCAAAATTAAAAATAAGACAGATTTGAGATAAGGAAAAGACATACCTTCGGATGGCAGAGAGAAGCAGTGATATAGATGGAGAGTTTGTTTCCAACCTTGAATGGGTTTCTCTTTCTATCTTGAGTAAAGAACGAAGAGAAAGTGAAAGAGAACTTTGCTGTGGAATTACAAATATGTAAAAGCTTGAAAAGGAAGTGGAGAATTTTGGAGAAGACGACTCTTTATTTTGGAGAAGTGGAGAAGACGACTCGTTATTTTGGAGAAGTGGAGAAGACGACTCTTAATTAGGAAGAGGCGTGAAACTGCTGGAAGCCAAGAATTAGGTCTCTTAATTGTAATAACTAGTAAAATGACCCCTTTATTCGCCATGTATGCTATTTTTGTCCCTTTTATTTTCCATTATATGCTACTTGTGACACAAAATTGAAAGGCACTTAATTATGTTGTTTATAAATGTTTCTTTCCCATACAATATAGGGATAATTTCTAAATTAATTATTAGCATGTCAACTTTTTGATAATTAATTTATATTTTAATCGCACAAAAGCACAGACAAATTTACTGGTTGTACATAATAAAATTGACCCCTTTGTAAGACGGATTATTCAGGAACGTATTTTTTCATATGCCTTTTAAATAAGTTAAATTATTAATTATTGTATATTATAGTATTTTCACATAATTTCAAATATGTAATCTGATAATGTGGAGTTAATTTGGAGAATTGAAATAACTTAGAAAAGTGCAAGTTCGGCCGATATAGTACAAAGGAGAATAATCGAGCATTTTAGATAACTATATTATCTTGGGTCTATTATACAAGGAAATGGAGATTTAAGAGTCACACTTAATTTATATTAATTTAGTGTTAGCAATAACTAATATTAAACTATGGTGGAAATACTTGAAATATAATTTATAATAGTCAAATTTATAATATCTTTATAGATGCGGGAGTCGAGGTCGAGATGGTTTGGGCATGACGCGGAGAGACACAAATTATTTTTATATAATTTTGATTTTCTTAGACGGGACATGGCGCGTCTCCACCATCGAGGACACGACCTTAGATAGGAGGGTATGGAGGACTCGGATCGGGGTAGAAGGCTAGCAGGTAGTCGCGTTTATCCATGCGAGTATGCATTGATCTTTAGTTTGCGTCCTCTGCGAGTATATGTTTGCTTATGGTTTATCATGGCTTATTCACTTTCGTTGTTTTCATTTTCAGATTGCTTTGAATTGTTTACCCGTATCTAACCTTTCCTATGCTTTTTCGATCCGAGGGTCTTCGGAAATGCAGCCTCACTAAGGAGTGGGTAGGTGCGTACATAACCCACCCTCTCCGTACCCCACATTGTGGGACCACCGGGTATGTTGTTGTTGTTGTTGTAACATAATGATTTTTAGAAAAATACAAGAATAATCACATCGAATGAGAGAATTTAAGAGCACTTAATTTATATTAATTTAGGAGCAATAACTAATATTAAATTATCGAAATACTTGAAATATAATTATAGTCAAATTTATAATATCTTTATAGCTTTATTTTCTATATAATTTTGAATTTTCTTAGCCGAATCCGCACCCGTATCCATACTGATACGCACCCCGAATCTTAAAATTAGACGAATAATCCGTACCGTATCGGTACCCGCACCCGAGTCCGTGCAACATAGATTTTTAATACACCACATCAAACAGTCGATAAGAAATAATCCCAGCATAACTAATCCCTGCATTACTAATACACCCTTCTTATACGCCCTACCAAACGACCCCTTTGTGTTGTGCATTAGTTCCACCAGTGGCGAATCCAGGATTTTGACTCAGGGGGTTCGGAAAAAACAACAAAAGCTAAATATAAAAAATAATGTTGTTACTGGGAATCGAACCTAGGATGCTAGATTCAATTTGAACACCCTGAACCACTTGAGCTAACCTTCTGCATTTGTTCAGGGTGTTCAAAAGTTAATATATGTACATAAACACAAAAAATCTACTAAACACAAAAAATCTACCTCTAAATCCGCCCCCGAGATCGACAAGCTCATGCTTATACATGTCTTCCGTAAAGATATAAATTTATAAGCACTTCCAATAACTCGTCAAGCAAAAAAAAGCACTTTAAACTCATCTAATATGGACTGTCTGTAGTTACACTTGCTTTTAATGAAAGGTTATGCTCATAGTATATTTTTCTTATACTAATGATAAATAGTTTTGTCTTGTTTATTTTCTAAAGATATGAAATATTGAATGGCATTGAAGTAGAATTTTAGTTTTTGAAGTCATCCGTGACAAGGTTGGAGTAGCCTCAGTGGAAGACAAGATGCGGGAAGCGAGGCCGAGCAAAAGAGAAAATGCACTTTAAACTCATCTAATATGGACATGGTCTACCGAGGACATGACCTTAGATAGGCTTATGGAGGCTCATTGTCTTGGCGTTTATCCTTTCTTACGAGTAGTTATATTGCTCTATAGTTTTTGTCCCAGGAATCTGTTGGTTTATAATGGCTTATTTACTTTCATTGTTTTCATTTTCATAATTACTTTGATTTGTTTTTAAGTTTGAACTTTCTTATGTTTTTCTTCAGGGTCTTGAAATATTGAATGGCATTGAAGTAGAATTTTATGTTGTTGTTGTTGAAGGGCACGTGGTTCAAACGTGATCCAACCTATAGATGAAATGTATGTGCTAATAATATAGTGATGACTCTCGTTCAGGACCGTATTGTGTCACCCCATTTCACTGGAGCTCATATGTTTTCCTTGTTCATCTGGTTTTTGGTTTTTTTATTGAGAGAGGAGGGTATTAGACTTCAGTAACAGATTGGTTTTAAAGGTCGACGTTATGCAGAAATGCTTACCTTCTGATTATGAATATGGTTTGTAGTTACTTGATGTCACAGGGGATTGTTGTCTTCCATAATGGATGTTCCCGATAAAAACTTTATATATTTGTCGCAGAGGGAGTTTTATATATTCATCAAGTTAAGCTGTATTTTCTTTTCTGATTATCTTCTTTATCTGCTTTTCTTATCTCTATTACTGTTTTGGTTCAGTCTTTGGTATGTTTGTATTCAAAATGCATGCCTGATTGCTTATGGACGTTATGCTCCTCTATTGCAGCATCAATACCGTGATGGCCGTCTGGAGGAAGTGGTACTGCGTCATCTTGATCATGAAGAAGGAGGCACAGTGATTGCTAAAAATATTAGGTTACACCTGTCATCCGATCTGTTTTCTTCATTTTGTTATGATGACAATGTTCATGGGTGTTCTCTATTTCTTTCGGTCTGTATTTGACTGATTTGTTCTTACGTATCACTGTTACTTTCAGGCTCTCGGACTTCCTAAGCAATTTGAGAATAAGGTGAACAGTGAATATGCTTATAGTGGTTTCAGGGTAAGTTCAAGTTTTACATAGTTGCTTCTTTTTCTTTTACTTGGTGGCATGTCTTGCGTGTTGAAGGATTTCAAATGGTTAGTTTTTGTATTTTGATGTAAAAATAAAAACGAAAAAGAATTTCCTTTCAAATCAATATTTCATGCAGTTATTGACTGGTTATTCTACAGTCACGCATTCCGTGTTTTTCTTTTAGCCTTCCAATTTAAAACTCTTCTAATACCTTTTTCATAGCCTATGCTAATAGCCTTCAGTGGACAACCATTTAATTGATGTCTAAGTGACAACAGTGGCCAATTCATTCTGAGCATTCTTCTGATTATCTGACTGCAGGGTTGAAGTCGGAAACAACTTATATTTCTTCCAAGTGGTTACAAGATTTATTGCATTTTGTGAGGTAAGCCATGATCACTTTCCCTTGTCATGCTGACTCTTGACTAGCTGCTCCTGGAGTTGAATGGGCTGTGTATGTATTGACTTTAGCATGTTCAAGATTCTTTCAGACGAGACTCTTTTCCCTAAGTAACTCTCAATTTAGGACTAGCATCGGACCTTCAATGAAGTTCACTGATCTTGTCTAGGATTGGACAATAGCCGAGCTGAAGCCTCTTTTTAGACGAGATGCTTTTCCTAAAGAAGCTCTCCAGCTAGTATTAGCATCCGTCCAAGGAAAACACTGCAAGTTAGCTGATGTTGTCTAGGTCTGGGCACTGCTCGACGCAACTCTGCTTGCATGTGTTTTAGCTATACTTGTTTTACAAAAAGTTGGGCAAAGTTCAGGTCAGTTACTATCAAAACTCGGCTCAGCCAAAGCTTGGTTCAAGCTCGGCTCAGTCAGAGCTTGATTCGGCTTGACTTGCTCAACTCGAACAATTCGGTTGAGTTGTGTAATTAATACTTTAAAATAAAAGTTTAAGCTCTAGTATTATATAGACTTAACCAATTTAGATTTTAAATTGTTAGTAATACCAAGTACAGTACTATAATTTTTATGAAATAGTAGTAATTAATAATTCAGAAAAGGGTCAAAAATGCCCTTAACATATTATTAATGGCTCAAAAATGCTCTTCTTCCACCTAATGGATCAAAATTGTCTCTCCTTCCACCTATTTGGATAAAAGAAGCCCTTAACGTTAAATTTAAGTCTAAGATTGCCCCTCCTTTTAACAGAAGCTGATGTGGAATATATAATTTTTTAAATTAAATATGTGGCATTATTTTTATTGGTCTACTTGTAATTAGACCCAAATTCATTCACAACCCAACCCATTAACCCAAACCCATTTCTAAAGGACCCAACATTTCTTCCTCTTCATCCAAAGGAGGACCTTAACTGTGGAAGACTATCATAAAATTTTGTTCTCTACTGACTTGCTTTCACTTGCATTTACTGGTATTGGAGTTTTTTCACACACTGCTTCTTACTTTTTTGAATCTATAGTTCCATTCCAACCTATTGCCGTTCCGCTTACGTCTCCTCATCTGTCCTTGGTATTGACTTTTGATCAATCGGACCCTTTACTTAATTGCCATGAGATTTTTTTTTTTTGCTCTCTTTTCCTTTAAGAACTTCACATTCAATTCACCACGACCGACATATACCAAATTTGAAACCCAATTTTCAAAAGCATTTTTTATTTGCTGCAATCTGCTTTTCAAACTCCCTTTTTCTGCTTGTTTATGACATGTCTTGGTTCCTCGTTAAAAGAAAAATCTTGGTTGATTCAATAGTTTAAATCACATCAAATGATGTAAGATTAAGGTCTGTTTGAGGCATACAAATTCTTTATAAAAGAAGTGAGGAGGGAAAGTGACAGCATAGTGACCGTAAGGTCCTATGCTGGATGAAGAGGAAGAAGTATTGGGTTTTTAAAAAATGGGTTGGATTGTGATTGAATTTGCGTCTAATTACATGTGGACCAATAAAAATAATTCCACATATTTAATTAAAAAAATTATATATTCCACATTAGCTTCTGTTAAAAAGAGGGGTAATTTTAGACTTAAATTTAACGTTAAGGGCATTTTTTATCTAAATAGGTGGAAGGAATGGTAATTTTGATCCAATAGGCGGGAGAAGGTCATTTTTGAGCCATTTTTAATATGTTCAGAGCATTTTGACCCTGTTCCGTTAATAATTTATACTACTACTGCGATGTAGTTACACTCTTAATCAGATTGTAACTTAAACCTCTACAGTGACATGAAACATTATAAAAAATTGATCAATGTACTGAAATCATAAATGAGGTTCAGCTTAGTAATTGTATATTAGTTTGTTTTCTGACTTTAATATTTTCAATATGTTCTTTATAAAATGTGACTTCCTTTGGATTTAAATTCTAATCTAAGTTGGTGATTCAACTTTCAAGTAATTGAGTTGCATTTGTCTTCAATTCTCAATCTATGGATTCTTATACTTTTGCTTAATCAATTAGTTTTCATATGAAATCCAAACGTGTTGGTCGTATACGTGAAAAAAGGTTAAATAGTTGACTCATGCTCCGCTCTGCTCAGCTCGATTCTATTCTCAGAAGCTCGGTTGAGCACGGCATTGTAGAAGTTCGGATCTCTCGACTCGGGTTCGCATTGACTAGATGCTGTAGAAGCTCGGTCAGACATGGTGTTGTCAAAAGTTTGGGCTAGCTTGACACCTAGGCCTAATTCTATCTTTAAGTGATGCTGATTCACGTTTCATGTCATTATTTAGGAAGGTGGATGAATTGCATGTGATTTTGATCCCTTAACTTCTTGCATCTGATTTTGCTGCCCTTTACATCTTGCATAATCTAATTTTAGAGGATTTTAGAATTGGTTCTTTGATGTTGGACTCGATGACTCAACCCCATTAAATACCCAAAAATATATATATATATATATATATATATGTAAGAGAAAAGTGAGTATATGGTTTACTTGCTGTTTTAACAGATTTATCAGAATCATATGTGATGATTAAATGAATTCTTCTTCTTTTGCCATTGATTGGTAGGTGAAAGTTCATATCGCTATTTGTTTTAGAAATCGTCGTTTTATTTTCAAGTATTTTGCTATATTTATGTAATAATCTACATGCTTCTTTTGTTTTAATTACAATTTCCTTTTGGCTGTTTCAGTGCAAATTCTCCTGGTGAATTATGCGTGGGAATTGAGGTGCAGACATGGCATTCCAGACAGGGGACTGCTTGGGTAATCTTGGATACACGTATGGAACCATAAAACAAAACCTATCCCCCAAATAAAAAGTATAAAAAGAAAAGGAGACAAAAGTGTATGTGGATTGTGTATATTACAGATTAAACAAAGTCTACTGCAATTGTCAAGGACGATAATAATAAATTAAAGGAGCAGGGAGATGTTTTTGGCGGTTTCCGGTCCTCTTCATCATTATTTTCCCTGTCTTCGTTTATTGTCGATGCAATTGACACATGTTTCACAACGCCTCTCCAAATCTCTACTATCGTGAAGCAATCGCAGTTTGATGATTACGCTAAACCAATGGTTGCAGTATATGTATCTATGCTGAAGGGAAAAAAAATAGGCGTGGACAAAACAAAGCTGACCTGAGTAACTATGAGCTCGTTTGGATTAGTTGAAAAAAAGTGGCTTTTAAGCATAAGTGTTTAAAGTACTCTGAAAGTTATTTTATAAATGTTAGTTTCGTGTTTGGATAAAAGTGTTTAAAGATTTTTTAGAAGTAAGGGTAATAATGGAATTAATAGAAAATATAAAGGATAAAAGGATAAAGTTGTTGGTTAAATCAAAATGGTTTTTAAGCAAAAAAAAAAAAGAAAAAGTTAAGGTTGAGCAATTTTTTGATTTTAGCTTATTTTAAACATTTTTTAACTTAATTTATGTTATTTTTTATTTTTATCAAATATTCAAATATGTTTAAAATAACTTATAAACTGATTTGATCAACTTATAAGTCAATCCAGGTCTATGTTAAAAATGTGCTTTTTTACTGGAATAAAATAAAAAGTAGGTTCTTACGTCGAAAAGGACAGTGGTAACATGATCCCTTCCTACATAGTGTGGAGGCACTACTTCTTCCGAGGAGAAAATTCACCTTTTGAGCTGGGATACCATGAGTCCATGACTAAAACTAATGGCCCGTTTGGCCATAAGAATCATTAACTTTTTTTTTGGAATTTTTTTCACTTTTTTTCGAAATTAGCGTTTGGTCATGAAAATTTCAAATACAACTTAAAGTTGTATTCCGGAATTTGAAAAATAAGATCACAACCAAAGCAATTTCATTTCAACAAAAAACACAATTTCCAAAATTATGGCCAAACACAACTCCAACTCTAACTCCAAAATTCCAAAAAAATTGATTTTTTTTGTTTCTATGGCCAAACGCCTACCAAGAAACATGAGGGTTTGGCATTTATAAAGCTGAAAAAAGAAAAGAAAATAGAGCTCTCCATGCGGGATTAGTTAGGAGAATACCCAAGAATCCTAGAGCTTTATGGCTTCCGTTCTAATAGCATAACACTTCAATCTCCACCATGTGGCCAGGAAAGTCAAGACTAAAACTTGGAAAGACATTCTGAATGGCAGGAACTCCTGTAGGAAAGCCTTGCAATGAGTAATGCATAATGGTCGGCAAGCTAACTTTTAGAATGATAAATGAATACATAAGCATAATGGTTGCATCTGGGGGCCTGTAGGAGAAGAGAGTGCATTAAGGTTTCAAGCCTGGTTAGCAATGGTGTCTGGAGCTTTTAGAATCTCAACCATTGGAACATCTGGTTGACTAGAAATCATAACAAGTTCAATGGCAAGCATGACATATTTTGATTAGACATACTCTAATATTGTTGTAGAATTCGACCAAATTGCTAATCCTAGCACAAGTGGCCGTAATAAGATCATTATCAGCATCAAATGGAAACCTCCAGGCTCCAGACGTGAGTAATTATAAGATTCACACGGATGATTCTTTGTTGGGTAACCTAGAAATAGGAGGATAAGGGGGTGTGATTGGAAATAGTAGAGGGGAACGTGTTATTGGCTTTACAAAGGGAAGCCCTAACACTATTAACAACACTACTAACAATATGGTAGAATAACTAGCTATCATGCGGGGAATGAAAGTTGCAATGGAAAATGGCCCAACACCCTGGAAATTGCAAATGAATCTATGAAGGTAATTAGGATGATTACTAATGGATACCTCCATTACATCTCTGTTATTGATGAACGCAAGTGCTCGATGTAAAGGTTTTGGGGTTGGGTGGGGGGGGGGGGGGGTGGAGTGGGGTTCAGATCGTAAGGGACAACATTTGGAAGCGGAACAGGTCGTTGATCTTCTAGCAAAAGGAGAAGCAAAGAAGAAACTTCTTGATAGAATCAAGATTTTGGCAGTTCCTCTGGTGTTTGTCACTGAAGTTGTATGGGCGATAGTAAACTCTATGGAACTACCTATGAGCATAAACGCACCAACTAGCAGAATTCCCAAAGAAGGGTGAGTTAATTCACTGAATGGTCACCCTTGTTTTAGGAATTGACTCCATAATATAATGTTTATTTTAATAATAGTTAAAATCAAAAACCACATCTATGTCAGAATTCCCGTCTCTATAATCTCGTTTGTCACCTGTTTCATGAAAAGTTAAGTCTCATTTATAACTTGTAAAATTATTAATCTCGTTTTATCGCAAAACATATTTGAGAAAATTAAAGGTATCACAGGCAATTAGAACTATCGATATTCTATAATCTAACTCATATATAACCTTGTTTGCAAACACAAACAAAACGAGTGTAGATACAAAACGAAAACTCTCTCTTTATTATATATAGCCAATCCAATAATTATACAGAACAAGTATGCTCATATAATCCCTACTATGAACTACTATAATCCGCTAAAAAGGCAAAAAAAAAAAAAAAAAAGAGGAAAAAATGAAAAAGAAAGTCTCACTCAAACATGAAAATATAAATGCATTTATCTACAATGCGTATTGTATCTACATATATAAATAAGAAGCAATCAATCTAGTTCCTGAGAAGTGCGGCAAGGGACAATATAAGTGATAAGCAGACAATCGCGCCCGAAACCGGTAGCGAAAACGCGCCGCCTTGGTCCGGCGATGGTGCCGGAGTCATTGTCATTTCCTGACCGGCTGTAACTGCAAACATAATCGCCACAATGGCAAAAAACAGAGTCATAGCCTTCATTGCCATATCTCAGAAATAGCAGAAATATCAGAAAGTGCAGTGAGTTTGAGAGATAATTAATAATTTAGGTAATCAAGGGATGAAGAAAGAAAAAGGTAGAATGAAGAAAGAAGAAGGTAGGGTAAGGGGTTTTATATAGTGAGGTGAGAAACCGTGTGGGGCCTGGCAGAAAGGAAAAAACAGCTGGAAGAACATGCCACGTTAAGACGACAGGTAGAAAGTTGAGTTGAACAAGTAAAAGAATTGTAAGAGAGAAGAGTCGGCTCAGAAGTTAGGAAGATCGTCGCGGTCACGCTGTTCTCAATATCGGGGCCACATGTCATAAAAAAACAGGTAGGTAATTTTCATTACTACTGTAGTCAATGATTTGATTATTGTAATTAACGTAATAGAAGTACACCTATTATTTATCATTGCTAGTACTTCCACTATTCACTTTAATGTATATAATCTCAATAAATTTGGGAAATAATTTAAAAATAAATAATTAATGTTAAGGGTAAAACAAAAAAAAAATGCTTATCCTTTTTTTAATATGTTAAAGTAGACAAATAAAAATAAAAATTTATTTTCACTATAGTTGAAAAAAAGGAGAAGTAAAAGTAAACAAAGAGGGTATTATTGTTGATATTTTTGTATGATAGTGATTGGGTTTGGTTTTTCTCTCTCTCTCTGTGTGTTGAGTTGGAATTGGAAAACATGAGGTTAGCTGGCGAGGCATGTTAGCTGGCGAGGTAGGAATAAAAAGTTGGACTTGAAATGGTAGACGAATCTTTCCAATGAGTTATTCCTTCACAATGAATGGTTGAAACTAATTGCTTCCCTCAGGGTTCATCTTTTAAATTAGAAGGTTAACACTCCCAGCATTTTTTATCTCTCAATTATTGATAAATTTTGATTGTAGTTTCTATACTATCTAACTAAACACATTAAACTTTCAATTAATTAAACTGTGCACTTTTGATTCTTTTATTTGTGAAATTCATAAATTTACCATAATTATTTAATCATTCCATCACTTAATTATTCACGTGTTCATTGGCGGAACTAAGATTTTCACTAAGAGAATTTAAAAAAATATGTATAATAAACGCAGAAAGAAGTCAAGGAGATTCAACATTTAATATACGGAAAAGGCTAAAAAATGTCCTTAACCTATTGGAAATGGCTCAAAAATGCGTCCCTTCCACTTATTGGGTTAAAATGCCCTTAACGTTTTCTTAAGGTTCAAAAATGCCCCTCAGTTAATAGAAAAATGACATGGAATTTCTTTAAACAAGTGACCATTTATTATTGGTCCACATAAATTCTGACCCGACCCAAACCAACACCCAAACCCGTTTTTAATATACCTAGCCCATATCTGTTAAGACTTCTTGTTCCCCTCACATTGCAATTTTTTTTCCTTTTTTTGGTTTTGTTCTAGGGGAACCACCCAGTTCCAAAATCAGAACTTGGGTGGTATTTTTTTTTTTTTTTTTTTTTTTTGAAACTGGTACGATTTGCACTTGGGTGGTATTTTATTATTTTGAAATAAAACTACATTAAGGGGAGGGCATAAACCTTACTTCTATATAACATGAAAACTGGATATGCATGAAGAATATATACAACATCCTATCAAGTCTATATGATGCATGACCTAGGGTTGTTGGGACTATACCTAACCGTTGGGAATAATTCTAAGTGATGCATGTAAACCTATGTGCAGATGAAATTTAACACTTATTTTTAATTAGTGCTAAATGTCACCAACATTACAATACGACTAATGCAATCCTATACTAGTAAGAAGAAGCTGAGTCATGGTGGATCGAAGCAGAAATGCTCATTGCTTTGTGTTCTAGATCTGATATTTGACAGTCCCTATCTGTCTATATTCATGATACCTTTCATAGATCTGGGCAGCTCTTGAAAGTTGTTGTATAAGATTGTGTCATTGTGTGTATGTGTATGATTGATTTGTGCTAATCTGTCTGCTGCTTGGTTTGGCTCTCTTAGACAGTGTTTGATTGGAATTTGGTTTTGCACCATTAACATCTGAATCCATTTGATGATCTGAGCAATGTTCATGGGGCTCTTGTCTTATCTTGTATAGCCTGCACTAGTAGCAAGGAGTCAGCTTCGATAATGATCTTCCTCCAGCCCTTGTTGATGCATATCTCCATCCCATGTCGTAATGCACCGGCTTCAGTCCAATTACTTGTGCATGCCCTTGCCCAGTAATATTGTCTTTGTCATTTATGAATATTCCACCTCCTCCACGTTCACCTCCTCTACAGCCACCATCACTAGTTAGGTTGATGATTCCTGGAGGTGGGGGATTCCATTTTATTAACTTGAAGCTTTTCCTTATGCAATTGGTATTCAATGTATTGCACAGCTTGTACCGGTCTATTTCCTCCTTTATCAGTGGGAACTGGACTTTGATAACTTGAAAGATCTGTATAATTATATTCTTCATAGAGTAAGAGTTGTTGAAGTTAATGAAGCTGAATCTAATATTACACCTCGCTTTCCATATTCCCCAACATATCATTTGAGGTAACAATCCTTTTACCTCATTAAGTACATGATTTGTATCTTTTAGATTCCAGCGGTTGACAAAAATTTGTCTAGAGGAGTATTTTGAACTTTGATGCCCAGAGGTTGACACAATTTTGTTCATATTTCCTGTGCTATATCACTTTGATAAAAGATGCTCCACTGTTTCTATCTTGTGTGTTGGACAGCAGCAGCAAATAGAAGGTCCATGTATTTTGAACCTTCCTATGTTGTCATATGTGGAGAGTTTATCCTTGATCACTCTCCAGAAATGGAAATTTATTTTCATGGAGCTTTTTTTGTTCCAAGTTCTTTTGTCATGCCAGTCCCCATTTGCTCTTTTTCTTAGCAGATTCCAAGTAGATGATATTGTAAATTTTCCTTCAGGGTTTGGTGTCCATATAGGTTTGTCCCTCATGCTTTCAATAAAATGAATTTCAATATGCTGAACTGCAGCTCTGACTGCTCATGACACTCTATAACCAGCTCTACTCCAGTTCCAGTTGCCATTAGTATAAATCTCGTTCACTCTGCATTTGTTTGGGATATACTGTTCTGATAAAATTTTATATAATGCTCCTTCCCTTGAGCTGTTGTCATACCAGAAAGAGATATTGCCTTCTCAATTTTCTATATGATGCTCTCCTCCACTGATTGTTTGATTTTGCATATTGCTCTCAATGTTTGGGATTGGACTCCTGTTGCCTTCCTGATTACTGGATTTGTTCTTGAACAATATTTTTGCTAGCATATACCCTTTCCACATGGAATCATTTATTCTTAGATTCCACCATTGCTTTGCTATAAAAGCCTTGCTGATGTCCCTTAAGCATCTAAAGCCTACTCCTCCTTCTTCAAATGGGAAACACATTTTTTCCACTTGCACCAGTGAGATTTTTTCATTGCCTCATTACCATTCCACAAGAATCTTGCTATAGCACCTTCTAATTACTCAAATATCCCTTTCTGGGGCTTCATAGCTGCTAGCAAATGTACTGGCATTGCTAGCAGCACATGCTTGATAAGGATGATTCTAACCCCCATTGAGAGAAATTTTGCATGCCATGAGTGAATCCTTTTGGTTATTGATTGGACTATCTTTGAAAAGGGCAAACAAGATATTTGACTGGCCATTCTTTCTTGTGCATTCCAGTAAGTTGAACCACTCTATGGATGAGCTCTATGTTGGCTTTTGGAGCTAGAGTCACACAACTTTTGTGTTTGTTTATAAGCTGCCCTGAAACATTCTCATAAACAGTTAAAACATTTAATATTTTTCTAATATCAGATAGCTTACCAGAGGTGAAGAGTATAACATCATATGCAAATGCAAGATGAGTTATGTTTGGCCCCTTGATTGGTCTGTAGTAACATGTGTATTTCTCATCCATAAATAGATTGTTATGCAGTCTTGATAATAGTTCTGCACTAATTACAAACAAAGAAGGGGACAGGGGATCTTCTTGTTTGAGTCCCCTGTTGGATTTGAAGAAACCATTTCTTTTTCCATTAAGAACAGTAGAATACCAGTTGTTAGAAATATGTCTAAAAACTAAGTCTATCCAATTCTCATTAAATCACAATTTCTTCATAATTCTGCACCAATAGGGCCAAGAGACCCTATCATATGCTTTGGTCATGTCAAGCTTAAGCACAATGTTATCATGATTATTATGTTTGGAAATATCTTGAACTAATTCTTGGGCAAGCAAAATGTTATCAGTGATTGACCTTCCCTATAAAAAACCACTCTGTTTGGGGAAATTATACAAGGGAGGACTCTACCAATTATGTTAGAAAGTATCTTAGCAATAATTTTACTGAAAATGTTACGTAAACTTATAGGTCTAATATCAGTGAAAGTTTAGGGATGGGGGCATTTTGGTAGCATTACTAAACAAGTATGAGTAACATACCTTGGTATAGGTGCACCATCAAAGAATTCTATAATTGCTTTATGTATATCTGAGATGATATAGGCTTTTTGGCTAAGTGTCCAAACTGCCAGCAAGTCAAGGCTGAGCACCAAAAGCTCGGTGGTTTTGCACAGAATATAGAGATTTTGGTGTCGACAAAGGAAATGATCAATATGGACATTGTGATAGGTCTACCTCAGTCATTTCGCAAGTATGATTCGGTTTTGATGATTTAGATCCGACTTACGAAGTCGGCACACTTCTTGCTCGTAAGACTATCGACACCGCATAACAATATGCTCAGTTTTATATCAAGGAAATAGACAGGTTGTACAGTACCGAAGTTT
Organism: Lycium ferocissimum; assembly: GCF_029784015.1. NCBI lineage: Eukaryota > Viridiplantae > Streptophyta > Magnoliopsida > Solanales > Solanaceae > Lycium > Lycium ferocissimum. Next base: position 3,990,918 of record NC_081348.1, read on the forward strand.
TTATCATTTCCGATCGAGGTGGTCGATTCACGCCAAAGTTCTTTTGTCTTTTCACAAGGGTTGGGATACTCAAATCACCTTAGCACAACATTTCATTCAACGGCAAGCCGAGCAAACAATTCAAACGCTCGAGGACATGTTGAGGGCATGTGTCCTTGAATTCAAAGGTAATTGGAATGATCACTTGCCGCTCATAGAGTTTGCTTATAATAATAACACTATCACACGAGCATCCAAATGGCTCCATTTAAGACCTTGTATGGGCGAAGATATAGATCTCCTATTGGTCATTTGAAAGAATAGTATATTCTCTACATTCTCACTCTCAAATTAACTATGCGTCTTTTAGATTAGATGTGTTGGGTTTTTAAAAGATGGGGCAACAAAAAATGGTTAAAAGTATTGATTGAAATTATCTCTCTATGATTTTATTAAGCATACGAGGGCTTTAAATAGCCAACTTGATAATAGAAAATCTGCAGAACAATTTTAAAAAGCCTAATAAAACTCAATAACCTAAACTCTTTCTAAAATTTAAATTCAAATAAAGTAGACTCATCCTATAACTAATTTACCTATTATTCCAACAAGAAAATTACTGCAGTAACTAAAACCAATATCCAGCACTCCTCCTTTGCTTCAGTTGCTGCAATTGAAAAAAGTTGCTCCTCCTCAATTTTTGCTTCTTTTTTTGTGCTTGAGGATTGTTTTGAGTGTCTCTGGATTTGCACACTTTTGTGACATGAATTTCTTCTTCCCCCTTTTTTTTGGGTTTGTGCATAAAAAGAACCCTTAATAACCTTGTTTTGTTTAAAAGCTCTTTTGAAAGTTCTTCAATTTGAAGAATTGTAGGATTTGCAAAAAATTGTTGTAAGGATTTTTCTTCCATAAATCATAGGTTTCAAAGTAGCACTTGAACTTCACGACTAAAAGCAATATTCAACATTCCTCCTTTGCTTCAGTTGCTGCAATTTTAAAAAGTTGCTCCTCCTCAATTTATGCTTCTGTTTTTGTGCTTGAGGATTGTTTTGAGCGTCTCTGCATTTTCACACTTTTGTGACATGAATATATATATATATGTGTGTGTGTGTTTTTTTTTTTTTTTTTTTTTTTGGTTTTGTGCATAAAACAACCCTCAATAACCTTGGTTTGTTTAAAAGCTCTTTTGAAAGTTCTTCAATTTGAGGATTTGCAAAAAATTGTTGTAAGGATTTTTCTTCCATCACAACATCCCATAAATCATAGGTTTCAAACTAGCACTTGAACTTCACTAGCCAAATTTGATAGTTTTCATCAGTGAAGATTTGTTAGGCATTGACAGAGATACTTCGTTTGCCATGTTTTAAAATAGATTAAAACCGATATTGGTAAAAAATTGATATTGATTGAAAATAGCCCCGTGCATCGAAAATAGGCACGGGGTTAAAAGGTATTGGTTAAAAATGGTTTCCTTGAATGATTCTTTAGATGAACACACAGATTCCGTAAGATCAATGAGGCTCGATACCACCGTTGGGTTTTTAAAAAGACGGGCAAAGAAAACGGGTTAAAAGTATTGATTGCAATTGTCTCTCTATGATTTTATCAAGCGTAGGAGGGATTTAAATAGCCAACTTGATAACAGAAAATCTGCATAAAATCTGCAGAACAATTTTAAAAAGCCTAATAAAACTCAACAACCTAATCTCTTTCTAAAATTTAAATTCAAATAAATTAGACTCATCCTATAACTAATCTACCTATTATTCTATAAGAAAATTACTGCAGTAACTAAAAGCAATATTCAACAACATGTCTTTTCTATTTCTCTTGGAATGTAATTTTGCCTTTTTTGTGCAAGAGAGCTATAAGATCACTAATTCTCTATCAATATGTTACCAATCAATTAAATTTCAAAATTGAAGAGTATTATTTTTTGTCATCTTAAGAGACCGAATGTTTTCCCATTTTTGAGTATTTATATATAGATTCGAGAAACGGAAGGAATTCCAAAATGCTAGAAATGAGCAATCGAACTTGAAAGATAGTAAGGTATTTAACTATCTGTAATAGTATCATCATCCAAGAGTCATAGATATGGTCTAAAAAAGGTGACGCCTTTCTTAGACCTGTATGTACAACTTTTTCTTACTTAAATGACATTTTAATACAATTAATCACTCATTTATTTTGATTGAAATTAGGGCCTTCGTTCTTACTCCATGTTGGCAGTGACATAAGTTCTCTTTCCTCTCCCTCCTCCAACCCTAATAGTGAAACACAAGATTTACGTTATAAGTTTAAAACTGTGAAGAATGGTGATGATGCTATTGCTTTATTTCGTCAAATGATACTTGTCCGACCTCCTCCATCAGTTAAGGCCTTCACTGAATTGTTGAAGGTAGTTGCCAAGATTAAACAATACTATGTTGTTGTTCATTTATTTAAAGATATTTGCACATTGAGAGTAACTTTTAACAATTACACACTGTCTATTGTGATGAATTCCTATTGTTGCTTGAGAAGGGTGGATTATGGGTTTGCTGTCTTCGGAATCTACATTAAACGGGGTCATGCATCTGGTGTAGGTGACTACTGTTACGGTTCGCTTTTACGGGGGTAAGGCATAAAAGTTACAACGAGGTTGTTGGTACTCTAATTGGATTTTAGTATTTTTATAGTCGCCACCTAATTTATTTATGGAAAACTAGGAAAATCGGGTTAAAGATTTTGTTTTAAAAATAAAATAAAATAAAATATTTTAGACCAAAATTCAAGGTAAGGGTTCTAGTGATCTCCTAGGGAAGGTTTTACGCACCCTAGTATTAAAGATCCGTAGCATACGGTTGACCTACGAGCTTCAATATGTGATTTAACTGTATTTACTTGCTTAAAAGTGTTTATTTTTTCGCAAAAAATGTCATTTATTTGTATCACCCACTCGAGAAATTTTTTGGCAAAAGTCTCCTTATAAAAAGGGATTTCGCTTTAGAAAATTCACATAAGTAGTCAACTCACTTTATTTCTGGACTAGAACACACCTGGGATTTCTCCCTAGTAGAATTACTACTATTCTAGTCCTAATAAATTGGGTTTAGTACTTATGGATTTTACTATACATATATATAAAAATATGGAGTATATCTTATATTTTTAGTATAAGTATATAATAGGAATTGAAAGTTTTATTAAGTCCATTTCTATTTAATTGAAGCTCATAGTCCACCATATTCAACTTTCCAAAGCCATCTTTCCTCAAAATGGTCCGAGGATATTTTCCTTTATTTCAGTCCATAAAATTTTTAGGCTTTTGGCCCAACAGCCTCATTTCTTCTCATTCTGAAAATTCTTTAAGTCCAACCATACAATCCTTTTGCTTTTCCGGGAATTTCTAAATCTTTGACCCTTTTAGTCTCAAAATTTTAGTCCAAGTTTAAAGAGTCTCACAAACTGTTCCCAAATCCATTTTTTCATCTTTAAACTCAAAATCATATTTAGGTCCAACAAAACAATTAAAGTTGATGGGCTTAAGGCCCAAAACTATTTTCATCTCTTTCAAATAGACCGTTTCCAGATTTTTGCCAAAGGCCCAAAGCTTACTACTTAGCCATTTGAAAAAACCATTTAATTTACCCGAAAACATTGAGTTAATTTTTTAAACCTTAGCAAAATCAGATTGAGTACCATTTTGTCATGCAAAGTTAGAATTAACCGAGTTTTGAAAGTGTTTTGATCGACTTCCCTAAATACTAAGTGTTTCCTAAGTTATATGCATAAGGGTTTCATTACACGTTTAGTACATATACAACATATATACATGCCAAGTACATATAAAATAAAGAGAAGAAGAAAATAAATCTTTAAACTAATGGGGCTAACCAAGCCCATCGGTTCCATTTTCACCCTACTGAGCCTTCAAATAATATTAGCTTCTCTTTCCATTCTTTAGCGGACTCGATCAAAGAGGGGAAGGTTGGACCTTAGGCCCAACAGGTCATGATGCAAGAGACGGCCAAAATGGCCCAGAATTGGTTCCCGTGGAGCACATAAGAAGGATATGATTAGTATACATCAAAGTATTGGTACTAAGGCATGTGTTCAAGCTAAATAAGCACATAAGTTAAACAAATAAGTCATTAAGTGACAATATAGTATTTAGGAGAAACATCTGAGGCCCAAAATAATAAAAGAGAAATCCAAAGCCCATATGGGCCACTTAACAAGACCAGAAAAAAAAAAAAAGTACCAAGCACATTTAGTATGCTAGAGGAGGCCCAACAATTAGATAAAAGCATTCGGCCTAGGAGACCAAAATGGCCCAATGTTGGCTCGTGTTTATGAATTGTAGGAGTGATATACCTTAGGTATATTGAATATACCCACTTTTGTACACCTGTGAGGGTATGGAAACGAATATGCCCTGTATACCTTGGTATATCACTTGGTATATGGGGCAGAAAACCAATATATTGAGAGAAGAGCTATAAGAAAACATTCGAGGCTTCCTATTTATCTTATGTAAGCTAGCAGTAATAGATTCAGAGCCCAAAACTAAAGAATAGTAAAACAGACTCATGAAGTTATTTTTTTTAAAGTAAAGATGAGCAATGCCACACAAATAGATAAAACAGCCCAAAAAGGAAAGCTTTCATCCTCTTGTTCCTGATGCTGCACAAGATTCAAGGGGTTTTCAGGAACCCCAGACATGGCAGACACCAGTAAAGGCTTGAGCTTAATCCCTAAGTGTTATTTTGCCTCTCCATTTATGTGTTAAGCTCATAGTATATAGGAGAGGGAGTGTGTATCTAATGGTGACAACAAGCAGCCCCTAACCAGATATCTATGTATATATCTAACAAATTTGGCTATCTTAACATTAATATCAGTATCCTGTTGAATTCAGACATGACCAATAGGATGTTTAAGTAATTCTGTCACACAACCAAGACAAAGTAAAAGAAAATCCATAGTTACACAAATACAGAACAAGTGTACCCAATCTATACATAGTATCAACACTAATCAATTTAAGGAGGGCATTCTCCAGGCAAGCAACAAAAGACAGGTAAATGAACTCAAATGTTTAATGACTAGAATTTTAAAGAGAACCAGTTAATAGCTATTAGGTGTTACACACCAGTTATCAAATAAGTTGTCAAGGCCAGTTTCCAGGATTAGCTTACATTCTAAGGAAGTTAAATTTTAAACCAACTTACACTTGAAAGCATGAGAAGATAATAAGACTACTATATTCACTGAAACAGACTTATTGAAAGCATGAGAAGATAATAAGACTACTATATTCACTGAAACAGACTTAAAGTACCTAGATGAACTGCACAAATACCCAATTTTTAATTATCTTTGGTGGATTAGTGAAGCATGGTTTAAACTAGTATTTTATAAAGGGTAAGTATTTATTTTAACCTTATTGATTAGGTGAATCCATTTAAGATAAACAAAGTGATTAAGCAAAACACCTAGCAAGTTATCATTCACTAGATTAGACTAACTCATTTACCAACACAACAACAACACATACTAAAAAGATTTGACAGTTTTTGAAATAAGTCAAAGTGTTCCAGTTTTAAAATCCATAGACCAACTACAAGTTAAACACCCAGTCAAGCAGAGATTCATACTTAAACAAAGAGGAGCAACTAGGAGTCTAAGAGCAAATTTAGAATCCCAACAAATCACCACTTAGTTACTAGGTGTGTCTAAACTCCTTTTAAAAGAAAAAGTGTAAACCAAGCATAAGATTCAAACAAGGGAACTAACTATATTAGTTAAGCCTAAATGCTTCATTTTTTAGACAGTGTCCCAATAAAAGGGGAAGAGTGAAATGGACCTTGGTTTAAAGCCTAGTTCTTTATTAGTTTAAAACCCTTTTAAAAAGAAAATTCAACCAGAACAGGAGGCATTGTATATTCATTAGCTTTCAAATATTGATTTAGAATAGGGGCTATCACATTATAACAAACCATTCTAAAGTAGTGAAGCTCATTTTACAGATTGGGGTATTCCAACAAAATTAAAGACCAACACTTAATCCAAACCAGACCTTCTCAGTTTTTTTTTTTTTTCATGATTAGAGACAATCTCGAGCTAACTTTAAATCTTCCTTACTCTAGATAGAGATTAAGCAAACATTTCCATCAATACAAGACATACAGAAGGCAACAACTTCAAGTTTAGACAGGTTTAGCAAGCTATAACTTAGATAATAATAGAGTCTAGGCCACTCAATCGCATTTCTAAACACACACATGTATAACACAACCACTTAACCTTAAAGACAAATCACATAATCCTAAAAGTAGAATCATTCTTTATCACATGGAAGCCACTTTAATCAACTTATCAATAAAAGACATTTCAAGCAAACTATTGTATGCTACCTTGGCCATTAATGCATCTCTTGGCCTTACTTATAGTGGGCATGATTCTAAACAAGATTCTAAATAGTCCAGACCACAACACTCAGTCCCAAGTAGAGCAAATTAAACTAAGCACAACTCTACACTTAATCCACTACATTAAATCAAACAAACAGACTAAACCATATTGAGTGCAACCTTATACCAATTATAACATTAAGCAGGACATGTTGAATGACTAGACATGGTTTCATTCTAAATACATAGCAAATAAGCCTATTGATCAAAAACAGTTTCATATAACTATAATATGAAGCAAAGAAGCTAAATAAAAAAACAAGTTCATGTAGCTATAATATTAAGCATATAAACTAGACATCTAAACACAGTTTTATACCAACTATAATACTAAGCGAAATGAACTAAATAACTGAAAACACTTTCATGTAACTATAATACCAAGAAAAATAAACTAAATGATTAAAACAGCTCTATGTAACTACCAGACTAGACCAATAAGTAAAATGGCTAGGCACATAACAACCAACTTATGATTACATAGAAACTAAGACCAGAAAAATAAATAAAAGGATGGAATATTATCTCTTTTGAGTGCAGCCTTAGTCGAGTGTTGGATTTGGAGATTTTTATACTCCTTCCTCTCTTACTCAGCCACGAACCCCAAAGAACAAAGAAAGACACAAAATTTTTAAAACTAACTTTACTCAGAAAAATATAAAGGTCTCATTAATGTTTGAAACCTTAGGTGTTTTCGGGTTATAGGTAATGCAAAGTGAAAATCTCAGATTGCCTCCCTTTAAGTGCAAGTTAGGGTTCCTTTTATATAGAAATCCCTAAATCCCCTAAACCCTAGGTGTATCGATGTGGAATAAATCCCAAACCTGGGATTTCCTCCTCACATACAACATTGTGGGGACAAGATCAAATAAAAAAGAACATCAAGGGTCTGATTTTGACCAACAAAACTTAATCCCAAAAGTTCTTCAAGAACCAACAGAACGTCTCATTCAAAAATCAGAAACAAACATGAACAATTAAAGATTTACAATCTTTGACCGTTTGAAAGCAAGAAAGAGATCAAAATAAATAATGGTAATACCTTGTTTGGTCGATTTATGATGGAAATAGTTTGAAAACATTAATTGCCTTACTCTTTAAGGCCATGCAGACCTGGAGAAAGCGAAAAGCTTATGAGATTATGCCAAAAATGGTGTTAAACGATGATAGGAGGGAGGGGTGGCTCGTGGCGGGTAGGGTTTCCTTTGAAGTTACCCTCTCTTTTCCATAAGGATCGTTTGGTACTGAAAATTAGAGGAAAAGGGGGGTATTCCCCTTTAGCATGTGAGGTAGGCCGGGCCAATCCCTTAATGGATTGGTCCCGATTGAATTTTAAAGAGTTAATGGGCGGCGGGGATGGTTTGTTACACATGTATATGTATACATATGTGTATATTCATGTATACATATATATGGTGAGGACATTTCATGCAAATTTAATAAGTGGCCAAATTGAAGTAATGTCCATTAATTGGATATTTTCAAAATAAGACCCCATTTGAACTAATTGGTCAAATTTAAAAGAAAAAATAATAATAAAAGTAAATAAGTTTTTGTTAAAATACCTTATTAAATTTGGCTAGTTCAAATTATTGCCATAATTGGCTAACCAATTACTTTAATTACAACCACTTAATGGCAATTTCAAAAAATTAATTACAATTAAAACTTAGTTAATTATGACAAAATTCTTATAAATTGACTAAATAAGAATTGAGGGGTAAAAAAGGCCAATTTACTTAATTAAATAGATTCCTTGCATTATACCGAGCAAAATACTTTGCAAATTGATATTTTAACAATTTAGACAATTAAGTGAATATTTATGGCAAATTATCCTCTTTTCTGGTTAATTTCGCAAAAGTATTATAATTGTGAAAATAATTAAAATAATATTATAGAAATTATTTCACCAAACAAAATTGGTAAAATATTATCTAAATAATTTTAGAATTTTTTTTTGATTTCTAAAAAATACGTATTTCACTCTGCTTAATATTCAAGGGCTCTGGGTAATTAAATTAAATTACAGAAGTAAAAAATTAGGTGTCCACAACTGCCCCTTTGGTGTTCGGGGATGGCGGGACCATTCCCGAGTAACGAAATTTGACTAACCCTGATTTTTGATTGACCCAACATATATTACCTCTCATTTTCATCAAATTTTCTAAATGTATAGCCGGACCCTGATTTCTGAGTTTCCTACATTTCTCAGGTTTCATGAGAATTCAGGCCATTTGTAGTTCGAATCAATTATGACCTATGACCTTTAAATGTAAATTTAAAGAAATCTCAGATTTTTCGGGTTATCTCACTGGGAAATCTGGAATGATTGGTTGGAGTTGTGACTTACTCTCTGGTATTGAGTCCGCCTACATATCCCTATTCTTGAAATTCAAGTCAATTGTAATTCGACTCGATCGGAAGAAAAAGGTCATCCCTTATATGAGAGTGCCTTTATGTGTGCCGGTGTGTGTCCGACCAGTACCGGAATAATAAAACAAACAAAACACATAAGCAAATAGGAAATCTTGTGTGGTTGGGCATGGTGAAGAGTGATCTTCCAAGTCCTGACCGGAGAGCTTGACTCTTATCCAGGCACACTTGTCTCGCCATTTCGCATAAGAAAAAGTTCCACGTTTGCTCCACAATCTGTCTGGATTGGATTTGATCAACCTGCTTTGTTTTGGTGGCTACAAATCTGCTTCCGTTTGCTGAGTAACATTGATTTTGGGGGACGGATCTTCGCGGTCGGCGATCTCTTGACCGGTTTTACATCGTTTTGTCTTTTTGGGGCGAATGCTGCGGTCTCATGATCGGTTTTACATCGCTTTGTCTTTTTGGGCGAATACTGTAGTCTCATGACTGGTTTTACATTGCTTTGTCGTCTTGCTATATCCGGTAGTTTATATGCACGACCCTTTCGACAATTGAAATGAATGGCTCTTTTCGCATGTTTGCATGAATGGCCCTTTTGGCATGTTTGCATGAATGGCCCTCTTGGCATATTTGTATGAATGACCCTCTTGGCATGTTTGTATGAATGAACCTCTTGGAATATTTGTATGAATGTCCCTCTCGGCCGCAGAAAAAGAGATATGCAATGGTCCTCTTGGCAAATAAGAAGAAGTGATGGCCCTCTCGGTCGCAGAAAAATAGATATGCAATGGTCCTCTTGGAAAATAAGAAGAAGTAATGACCCTCTCAGCAGCAGAAAAATAGATATGCAATGGACTTCTTGGCAAATAGGAAGAAGTGATGGCCCTCTCGGCAGCAGAGATATGCAATGGCCCTCTTGGCAAATAAGAAGAAGTGATGGCCCTCTCGGCAGCAGGAAAATAGATATGCAATGGCCCTCTTGGCAAATAAGAAGAAGTGATGCAAATGACAGATATGGCCCCTTTGGCTAAATCGTCTTTCTTTCGTCCTTTATGCCGGCTGTGACCCTTTTAGTCAAGTATACCGTTCGTTCTTGTTGTGACCTGATACGCTTAAATTACATCTTTAATTGACGTAAAGCGAGATGATGTCAAATATATTAACCCGATGAGTTGAATTGAATCCCACGGTGAATATGGTGTGAAAAGATTACTAAACTCGTGGAATGCTTAATCTACGTCTAATGTCTTAATCCGATAAGTTTGGTAAAAATTGATTGTTTTTGGCTAATAGCTAACTAATTGCTTTGGATTTAATTTATGGTAAAAGAAATCAAGGTTGTGTTCCCTTTTGATAAGGTGTATGATCATGGGTATTGATCTTGATATACTTCTAATGGATCATTATATGAATGCACTTAACCTCTATATGAATCTCTCTTATTTCCCCGATGTAAATAAGATTATCTCTTTTATAGTTTTTAAATATAAGAAAGTAACTATGAGAACGATTAATTATGCAAGTAAATTCGTCTTATTCCTAAGTGAATTTATTAAACAAAGTTAAAGCTTTGAGTCCTTGTTATTTATTCTTACCAACCTAATTGTTTTCCCAAATAAATCAAGGTATATGGCTTTAATCAATGTTTGCAACCATTAATTAAGAATGAAGAATAAACAAATCCTAACAATCCAGTATCCAGTATGTGTATATCAATCACAAAACCCAATCACAAAACACCCATCATTTGGGTTCACAACCCTAGTAAGGAAATTTAGCTACTAGAAAAAGAAGAACAATAATAAATAATTGAGATCTGACTTTTCGAATGATTGATTGGAATTGAAGAGAACTAAATTGCAATTGTTTGTAATCCCAAAAAACTTGAAAAACTATGAGTATTCAATGTAAAAAATAAGCAAAATCGATGAATAATAGTCACCAAAAAACCTACATCGGTTGTTATAAGAGTCTAAATCGTGCAAAAAATACGCTTGACAAATTGCCCAGAGTGACCAATGTATGAATCGTAAATATTGATTCGGTCCGCGTAATCTAAAATAGTCTCCGATACAATCTTCTTAAATCGCCCTTATATACGTTCCAATTTTACGGACCGTAAATATTATCGGTCCGTCACGGCCATCCGTACGTCTTACTTTCCTTTGAGACTTTGCGCAACCAATCTATGGTGGGATTTACGGACCATAAATAATGTCACGGTCCATACTTTTGCCTTGACTTCTCCTTCATGTCGAGGCCTTTACATCTGGATCTACGGTTGAATTGACGGACCGTAAGTATACGGTCCGTATTTTGCCCGTAAAAATCAGGCTTCAGTTTTTTTTCTTTCTTGAACATCTTTTTAACCCATTTCCATGACTTGCTCCCAAAATACATTAAATACCTGCAATATATCACAAAAACATCAAAAAGACCGAGACTTGCTCAAAAACAAGTAAAACTTATAGCCAAAAAGCATCGAATGTGCCATAATTTCATGGCACATCATGACTTTTTTGGCCAAACATTTGCCTTTGCGGTAATTTCAGTCATTTTGTAGCCTTCGTGGCTTAATATTTTTCCCTTGTGGCATTTTTATCCTTTCATAGCCCTCGTGGCTAGATATTCGCCCTTTTGGAATTCAAAATCTTACAGCCCTCGTGGCTGGATATTTTTCCCTTTTGACGTTCTGATCTTTTGTAGCCCTCATGGCTGGATATTTTCCCTTGGTAGCCTTTATAACCTTACTGCCTTCGTGGTTGGATATATTTTCTGAAAGCCTGATGCCAGCAGTGGTCCTAATCTTCTTTGGCGAACCGTTTCCTGCACATAAAGCAAAGTTAGAAAAAAGATCGTCTTCTGACGTCCTGGGGACCTACATCAGAAATGGATTGATTTTCCCTATTTAAAGTTGATTTGTGTCGCCGGTGCTGTGGGACTCGAAATCCCCTCGACTCCAGTGTTTGAATGACAAATTTATTTTCATTATGCAGAAAAAGCATTTTTGTAAAGTTACCATGAATGTATCTAATTTGTAGGAAAATAAATGCATTATTTGAAAGCGGTAAGATTAATTGTCATGACATGTGCTTTAAATAAGAGATATCCCATCTTTGTAACTAGGGTTCTTTGCTTTCTTCGCACGGAATTTTTGAGACCTTTTTCACCGAAAATTCTTTTCGAATCTTGATTGACGAACTCTTGTCTTGAATCTTACGAGTTGTGGGAAATTTTGAGGTCTCTAAAAAATTTACGCGGTTACGGATATTGAATAAATGAGGAATTTTTGAGAGCTTCTAAAAGAATTTTGACCCGATTTGAAAGTCCGGAGTTGGGCGGCTCTTTGGCGGATTGTCAGCGTGAATTTTTGAGTTTTTCTCAAAAATTCTGCCCAGTTGGGCGTGCATCAATCCTTGTTCCTTTGCGAAGTCTTAGCTCTGAGGCTTCCTAGGGGTTTCTTGGGTTTTTCTTTTGGTGCGACCGAGCTCGAAGAGCGCTTACGTATCTTGTCAGAGCAGGAATTCAGGTCGAACGTAGTTCAAATAAAAGTAAAGGAGTTTTTGGTTTTTACTAGTAGTGCGACCGGGTCCAACAGACTGCCTACGTATCCCAGTGTGGGGAAATCATGTCATTGCGTATTTCATATTGCATAGTTGTTTTTGTTTCTTTGGTCTATTATAAAACGATTATAAGCAAAAGGAAATAAGTAATACAAGCAAATAGGTTAACGATTAAAAGCAAAGAGTAGTATTACAAACTGAGAGACTTCGCCTTCATGCATAGTAGCGCTTGATTCCATCTGAGTTGATTGGCTTTGACCACTCTTGTCCATCCATTTTCGCTAATACTACGTTTCCTCCCCGGAGGTACTTTACGGACAACGTAAGGACCTTGCAGGTTGGGAGCAAACTTCCCTTTGTATTCGTACGATGCGGGAAATTTCTCTTGAGCACCACGTCTGCGATGTGGAAAAAGTCTGAGTCACGACTCGCTTGTTGAAGGATCTCGCCATCTTTTGTTGGTACAGTTGACCGTGACATACGACAACCATCATTTTCTCATCAATTAGAGCCAATTGCTCATATTGAGCTCGGACCCATTCTGCGTTGTCCCGGTGCAGCAATGATTATCGAAGATATCTCGACTTCGGCGGTGTGACTTCTTCGATTGCAGTGAACTAACGGATATGAAGTCGCTCTTGAAGTTTTGGCCATAGTACGGTATCCCGATAAAGCATAAGACAGCTTGCTCGTGTAACCTTTATAATTATCGGTCATTTTTCTCCAATATCCTCTTGATATTTTTGTTTGGCGCTTCTCTGTTCCGTTCGAATTTTGTGGTCGGTGAGTTTGTCGAGGTTTCGGTGAGTGATCTTGAATTGCTCACGATATCTTCGTGAGATGGCTATTGATTTGCTCAATTTTCTTTTATGATGGACTCGGGTATCTTTTGAATCGGCATATGATGTGGTTTCGCATGAAATCATTACCACTTTCTTTGTTGCGGTTGTGAGACGTTGCCAGCTGACTTGGTGAAGTAGTCAATGGAAACTAAAATGAACCGGTGGCTATTTGAAGCTGCTGGTCCAATGGGTCCAATAAAATCCATGCCCGAAGCAACGAAAGGCCATGGTGAACTCATAGCATTAAGCTCACTTGGAAGGACCTTATTAGACCACGATGGTTGGCATTGATGGCGCACTTTTTGCATATTTGCAGCAATCACTTTCGCTTAGTCATCCAATAGTATCCATTTTCGTAGAATCTTCTTTTCCAACAAATCCGTTCATGTGGGGTCCCGTATCCCAGTATGTATTTCTCTAAAAGTTTGGAGGCAATGCTTATCCCTATGAAACAAACCCCAATCAAGGCGTCTATTTGCCTTTTATTTCCTTGTTTAAGAAGAAGCCATTTGACATTCTTCTGATGGTCTTTTTTTGTCTATTTGTAATGCCTTCGAGATATTCTCATTTTTTTAGATATTTTTGGTATCATTGTACCATGTTTTTCCATACAGCTCGAAGCTTCACGTAACCTTGCAATGGGCATCTTCTTCTCTCGGAAACTTATCCTTAGCGGAGTCGATATGTAACTTTTGGGATGTTGGATCGTTGATGTTATTATGTCCAGTGCATCGGTAAATTCATTCTGAGCCCTCGGTGTATGTTGAAATTTGATCCTTTTGAATCTCTTACACAATCTTTGTGCCAAGTTCACATATGGCAAGATCTTTTCATTCTTGGTGGCCTATTCACCTTGTATTTGATGAATCAGCAGGTCAAAATCTCCAATGACCAGTAATTCATTGATGTCCATATCTAGTGCCATTCGAAGATGTTATATCCCAGGTACTTTGTACGTTGGAATATTCTAAGTGGTTGACGAGGTTATGGACAAAGCTATTTTCCGACTTTGTTTTAAGACATAAGTTGCTTATGAATTTTGTTGGATGGAAATATTAAGGAATTTGGGGTTAAAAAGCTGAATTATGGAAAGTTAGACATTGTATGAAAATTTGGGATTAAAGGAAAAATTTGAAAACTTAAAAAATTCATGAAAAAAATGGCCATGTGGCCATGCACACGTGACTTGTGGGCCATAGGCCACATGTGTAAATTATATAATGTAGAGAAAGATGACTAATTTAAGTCGTCTTCGTCATTTGTCACTCTTGGAAATTTCATGAAACTTGAAGAAAGAGCTAGAGAGGCCATTCGGCCAAGCTCTAGCCGAGACCAAGCCATGGAAAATTTGATCATGGAAAATTTTGTTCTCCCAGATTTCCTACTAATTAAAAGGTCCTCTACACCATGGAGTAATTGTTGGGACGTACAAAACATTCTTTTCTTGCAAAACACAAGCTAGCCGAGAGATGAAGTGGGGTGAAGAAGGTGAGGTTCAATCTCTATTTTCTATGTTATGCATGATTTGTGTACGTTGTAGTGTGTAGAATCGAATGCAAGTCATAAAAAATGTAATATGTTAGGTATGGCCGTATCTTTAATTTGCTTTTATAACAAGGAATGGATTGATTTTACTTAGTGTTTTAGTTGTAGTAGTTGTTGTTATGGATTATGTGATGTAGAAAGGAATGAAATTCATGAAAGTTGGTATATTGAGACTTGGCCGTGTGTATGTACCATTATGTAGAAGTGAAGAACTAAATTTATTTAGTATGTTTGGATTGTTGTGTTGTGGATTCTATAATGAAAAATGAAGTTTTAATGATCAAGTTGAAGTGATAATCGTGTGAGGTGAATTGGACGATAATGTGATATTAATATGGTTTCTTGAATTTATGAAAATGAAGTTGTCAACGAATGGATTGTTGACATAGTTTGTGAATTTGGAAGAAAGAATTGTGTTGGTGATGTTCTTGTTGAATTGAATGTAATGGAATGTCGTCGAATTATATGAAAGGAGTTATTAATGTTAGAATGTACGTTTTGGAATTGCTTATCGATATTGTTGATGTGGTTGTTGGTATTGTTGTTAGATATTTGGCCGAGTTGAATTCTCGGGGTGATACTTTAGAGGAAATACGCCTGATTTACGTAGATAAAATGATGGTTTGGAATTGAATCCTTTGGTGCTTATGGCTAATGGTTGATGCTTTAAATGACGTTGTTGTAGATTTCGAATTCGAGGCATAAGTTTGGACTAGGCTTAGGAAGCGGACGAGGTATATAAAGCTACTCTTCCTTTCTTTTGGCATGTCTTAGAGTAAACGGGGCTATGACGATTCTCGAGGTAATTCTACTGCAGTGATCCGAGGCATTGTATATGATTCTTATTTATCCTTGATATTCGTATTCTTAATGTAGTCGAATTATGGCCACTTATGTCTTTTATGACTATATTTTAAAAGTTGCATAAAGTTTGTCTTGAAAAGAATTTTGTTCTTAAACGAATGCGAAGCTAGAACGTCGTAACTTTTCACAAACGGGCTCGGATCGCTCCAACAGCTCCGCCTAAAGGAGGTTCCATGTGTATAACATCCCCGACTTTGATAAGCGGATGGGATTTGGGTTGACACTTGTCAGTGGGCTCGGGGCTTTTCTATGCTTAGACTTAATGATTTTCGAAAAAGACCTAATGTGATTGTTTGAACCCAGTATGATTACCTATTTATTTGCCAATTAAAATGAGAATTGTTATGTATATGATTCCGATACGAAGTTATGATCCTTAAAGGTTCGGTTTGATAGGTGCCGGTGGCATTCGGAAGAAAACGCGTGAACTATTATTGCCTAATTTGTAAATAATGATTTGCTTTGATTAATTTATTAAGTCTTTGTAAATGTTTACATTGCATATGGTTATAAATATTTTGAATTGCATATAGATCACGAATGCTCGTCACGCTATTATTACTTCCGTCGCGAGTCCGGGCAGTTGATATCGTGCGCACAATTCGAGTATGATGAGCTTCCGAAGTATGATGAGTTTCTGATATGATATGATATGTTTTCGAAGTATGATGTGTCCGGTACGCCGAGACCCTTTTGGCCGGGTATCGTGTATATATGATATGATGTTATGATGTGTGACGGAGATACGGAGATATTAAACTTCCGAAGTATGATGAGTTGTGCGCCCGAGCGGGAGGGGCGACCACGTTTAAGTCCGTCGGGTCTTTATTACGGAGCATAGGGTATGTGATATGATAATCGATGATATGATAATGCGATGATATGCTAATCGATGATATGATAATATGATGACATGGTATGATATGATGATTGTTTACCGAGTCACCTGGAGGGCGAGGACACGTTATATGTGCATACGTATATGATGATTAACTACTTATGACACTCGGACCCCGTTATGGATCGGATGTGACACGTGATATTGGTATGTATAATTTGTAACCGGAAGTAAGCTTTTGAGCATTCGACCTAACGTATTTGTCTTGAGTACTCTTATGTATGATTTGTATTTCGAACGCACGCACTTTGCTATTTTGGGCTACTAGGCTCACTTTGTACCCCTTACTTGATTTATGACCTTGTTTTACGTATTTCATGCTTTACATACTCGGTACATATTCTAATGACCCCTTCGGGGGGCGTGTTTAATCGCGCGGAAATACGCGGAATAAGCGAAGATATTAGTAGAAGATGTTCCAGCGAGATTGGAGAGCTCGTTTTTCTCACAGTCTTTAGCAGGAGTCGGGGCATCATGTTATGGTATACGGAATTACGTGGGAACTTTGCGAACGATGTCATGGGTATAAGACGTCGATTATGTAATCGGCTATGTAAGCCGATGTATTATTATGTATTGTATTATAAGTTTCATATGTTACAGATTTTATTTGATTCGAGAAAGGTAAAAAGCACATTATTCTTCGAAAATTTTTTGTTATGTATTTGTGTCATGATTTGAAAGCCAGCGTGATTATGAGTATTGTGTGAGTCAGTGGGTTCGCTCGGCCTTAAGTAAGGGCCGGGTGCCCATCACACCCTGTCGGAAATTACATCACACCCTGTCGAAAATTAGGGTGTGACAGAAGACCTAGAATGTAGGCCTCATATTCAGCCATATTGTTGGTATAACAAAATTTGCGTTTTACGGCTATAGGGTAGTGTTGCCCATTTTCTGATATCGAGACCGCTCCGATTTCGAAACCGTTGTAATTCTTGCTCCGTCATAGAAACCGATTTCCGGCCGATGTAAAGGTGCATCTGCTTCCTCTTTTATGGCCAACACCCCTTCGTCTGGGAAATGGGTGCGAAGTGGTTCAAGCTCTTCATCCATCGGACTTGCAGCTAGTAAGTCAGCCAAAGCCTATCCCTTAATAGCTTTCTGGCTATGTATACGATGTCAAATTCACTTAACAGCATCTGCCATTTGGCCAACTTCCCGATGGGCATGGGCTGGCCAAATATGTACCTCAACGGGTCCATCTTGGATATAAGGCGAGTGGTATACGAAGAAAAATAATGCCTCAATTTCTGAGCCACCCAAGTTGGACAAAACAGGTTTTCTCCACTAGCGTATATCTTGCCTCACAGGCTGTGAACTTCTTGCTCAGCTAGTAAATGGCACGCTCTTTCCCCCATTTTTCATCGTGTTGTCTGACGCGCGCGAAATACACGAAGAATCGACAAGTATAGCGGCAATGGGCTCCGTGCCTTGGTGGTACTAAGGAGCGGAGTTGACAGTATCTCTTGATAGTGTTGAATGCCTCTTGGCACTTTCTCTGTCCATTTGTCGAGCATCCTTTTCAAAAGCTTGAGGATGGGCTCTAATAACGATGATGGATGAGCTAAGAATATGCCCAAATGTAATTCGACCTTTCTAGAAAGCTCGTGACTTCTTTCTTAGTTTGGGGAGGAGATAATTCTTGGATTGCCTTGATCTTTGTTGGGTCTAGCTCTATGCCCCTTCGGCTGACTATGAACCCAAGTAATTTTTTGGCCAGTACTCCGAGCGCACACTTGGCTGAGTTCAATTTCAAGTTAAACTTTCGGAGGCTATCGAAGAACTCAAATGTGTGGTATGCTTCGAACTTTCCTTGACTTGATAATGACATCGTCCATATAGACTTCTATCTCTCTATGGATCATGTCGTGGAAAATGGTAGTCATCGCTCTCATGTATGTCGCGCCGGCGTTCTTGAGGCCGAAGGGCATTACCCTCTAATGGTACACTCCCCATGGAGTAGTGAAGAAATTTACATTTTCTCGGCATCCACTCTATCTATTAAGATCTGGTGGTAGCCGGCGAAACAATCCACACACGATTGTAGTTCGTGTTTGGCACAATTATCTATGAGTATGTGAATGTTTGGGTTTGGAAATTATCCTTTGGGCTAGTCTTGTTAAGATCTCGGTAATCCACGCAGATTCTTATCTTGCCATCTTTCTAGGGTACCGAAACTATGTTGGCTAGCCATGTGGGGTAGTGGTCACTTCAACCACTCCAGACTTAATTTGTTTCTCCACCTCATCTTTGATTCAGCTACTAAGATCCGGTTTGAATTGTCGGGTTTTCTGCTTTATTGGAGAAAAACCCTAATTGGTGGGTAACCTATGGGATACTACGCTAGTGCTTAGTCCTGGCATGTCGGTGTATTACTATGCAAAGATATCCACGTACTCCCTTTGTAAATTTATCAATTCTTATTTTAAAGGAGGCTCTAGGTGCGCACTTATCCTTGTCTCTCTGACATTCTCTTCAACACCTATATTTATGGCTTCTGTTTCGTCCATATTTGGCTTCTGCTCATTCTCTAGTTGTTCTACCTTTTTTGCGAGACCCTGGGGTAGCATTGTGGTCTCATCGTATTCCTCATACTCTTCATCCCCTATGCTGCCTGACTTATTCATTTCGCAACATGTTATGACATTTAAGATTGCTTTATTATTTTTATTACGAAGAGCCAGTAGCAGGGTAGAGGTCCAGTTAGACAGCTGCTCGCTCGATTCTGCCTCTTTGATGGTGGCGTTTCAGCACATTCTTCTAGAATCGTGGAGCAGTCTTCTTCTTGGAATAGCATCCTCTTCAGGCATAGGTATTCTGTGGGGAAATGACTGGTACAGATTTGGAATAGGTTTGCAAAGATCCGCGACCTCCTGTTTCTTCTTGTTAGGTGTCTCTTCTTTTACTGGGATGTAACCAAGGACGAAGCAAAAATTATCTTGGAGAATGGGAATGGGCTCGGTGATGCCCTGCAGGTTTTTTCCCAGACCCCTCCCAGGTTCAAACCCATTTAAGAGCATGGTAGAAGCAATCATTTTGTAAACTTCGGTACGGAGCTTCTAGGGGATCTATCTTGTGGGCTGCTCCCACTAACTCCATGACATGGAAATCCATTCCTTTAGGTGCAGCTTCAATGACAGGTACAGAATTGTTTGGGTAATTGTGCATCTTTGACTTCTCCATAGATCACTACTTCTTCCCCTTCCCAGACAAATTTTACAAATTGATCGAGTGAGGATGGTACTGCCTTTGCCGTATTTGGATCCATGGTCTTCCCAAAAGCAAAATATGATTGGCGGGTATTTCCATGACTTGGAATTCAGTGATGAACTCAGCTGGTCCTATTTGAACGTCCAAGTCAACTACCCAGTGGCATCACAACGTCCTCCGTCAAATGCTCTTATGTTAGTATGGCTTTGACGAACCTTTCCAAGGTCATATCCTAGTTGAGTTTGAGTAGACTCGGGACAAATGTTAAGTCCCGCTCCGTTGTCGATTAATACTCGGGTTACCACTTTGTTGCGGCTCATGATAGTGATGTGCAGCTCTTTGTTGTGATTTGTGCCTTTTTTGGGAAACTCTTTCTCTGTGAAGGTAGTTTGATGTTCCTCCATAACATGAGCGACTATTTTGGCCAGGTTTTCATTACTTGTCCCAGCTGGGACGTGAGTTTCTTCCAACACCTTCATCAGAGCTGGGCGGTGTTGAGGTGAACTTTGCAATAATGCCAGTATGTTTTCTTCAAGTGCTCAATAATGGAGTATTTCTTTGGGTGCATTCGGTGCCAGAAATCCTCAGCTTCACCTTCGGTGATAGTCGTTTTTTGATTTCCCTGCCTTCGGGGTGCCCCTTGAGCCAGGTCTTCGGGAGTGTAGCATCTTCTTGATCTTGTAATGCCATGTGCGGCAACAACTTGGACTACAAACTCTTTGCGAGGAAGTGCTGGAGTCACTTGAGCTATATACGCTGTCACAGTTGTAGGGATTAATACTTTCAACCGCGGGCGTTCTTGCAAAGACAATGACACTACCGTGCGCTCAAGCTCTTTCATAGAATCGCGGATTGTGGGCCTTCCAGCGACCCAGTCTTCCTTTCTCTCAATCATGTAAATCACATTGTTTTTATGGTTCGGCAAAGGTTTGGTGTTCACATTTGGAGGGGCTGTTTGGAGTATAATTTACTTTCGGTCAATTAGGTTTTGTATTTTGTACTTGAGATTAATAAAATCTTCAGTACTGTGTCCTATGCCATTGGAATCGTAGGAACATATTCGGTCAGCTCGGTAAAATCGATTTTTTAGGTCGACGACCTTTGGGGGAAGTGTCTGGATCATCCCAGCCGCACTTAATCTTTTGAATAAATCAGTCTGAGATTCCATCAGTGGGGTGAATACCCGAGGTGGTTTCTTCTCGAAATTCTGACGTGGCACATTATAAGCATTTGGTGGTGGTTGATTCTAGTAGGTATTGGGTTGGTTATTTTATGGAGTGCGGTAAATGGGTGGGGGAGTTTGATAATTTGGCTGTGGAGCTTGGTAATTTCGGGGTGGTGACTGGGAGACATTTTGTGGAGCTTGGTAATTTTGGGATGACGATTGGAAGGTTGGTTGCACGTAATATACGGGCACCGTGTTGTAAGGGGTGGGAATGTAGGTATTTAGGGGAGGTGGAGTGTATGCTTCATCGGGAATTTTTCCATTCTTTTGGGTTTAGGGCTAGGATTGTGGGATATGCTAGCCACGTCTTCCTTCTTCTTGCGCACGAACCCAGTTGAGCTTGAACCAGTGGATTTTTCGGTCATACTTATGACTCGGCCAGTCTTGAGACCATCTTCTATGGCCTCGACCATTTTGACTAGTTCATAGAAAGGTCTTCTTTCCATTGAAAGCATTCTATCATAGAAATCTAATTCTTGTGAACGGATGAAAACCGACACAAGTTCTTCCTCCCCCATAGGGGGTTGTACTCGGGCAGCCTCTGTCCTCCTCCTGCTCGCATACTCGCGAAAGTTTTCGATGGACTTTTTTTTTCTTTCTCCAAATAGTATCTATCCGGTACCATCTCCGTATTAAAGCGAAACCTTTTCATGAAAGCCATAGCTATGTCTTCCCATGTGATCCAACGGCGTATGTCTTGTGCCGTGAACCATTTTGAGGCTTCTCCGGTCAAATTTTGGCTAAACAGCCTCATAATGAGCACTTGGTTGTCTCGGACGCCAATCAATTGGTCACAGTAGGCCTGTAGATGCGCTTTAGGATCGCTCATCCCGTTGAACAAATCAAAACGGGGTACTTTGAATCCCTCGGGTAAATCCAAGTTGGGATGCATACATAAGTCATCATGGCTCAGGCCTGTGCCAGTGAGGGTAGTCCTCATGGATCATTCCAACGCTGCGGTCATCTTCCGCTCAAGCGTTTCTTCCTTTTCATGCTCAGCCTTCCACGCTTTTTCTATCTCCTCATAATGGCCAATTTCTTGGTCGGGTGAAAAGGTTCCTGGTGTGACAGGTGTGTGGAAAGAAACAGTAGGGTGAGTTCGGGCAATAGAGGTGCCTTTGTCGGTTGGTAGTGGGATGATGCTTGGTTGTATGGTGATGTCGGGATAGGTATTTTGTGGTGTTGGGTAAGAATAGATAGAGTGAGTGGTCCCAGAAATTTGGTTAGTGTTAAGTGGTGGTGGGGTGTGGTTCTAGGCACGAATGTGCCCGTCGATTGGGGTAAATGGCATGGTGGTCATAATGGACCGGGTGGGGAAGTTATCGGGTAATGGTGAATTCAGAGATGGAAAAAATGGTGGAGGCCTTCTTTCTCCAGCAGGGGCCTCTCGGGCAGCATTCGCAACTTTGTTTCGCTCCACTTACTCTTGACGATGGGTCATTTTTTCAAATATTATTTTCATGACATCTTCGATAGGCGACGACTCAGGCAGCTAGCACAGAGGCGATTCTCTGAGAGCGATGTCAGTAGGGGTAGTTTCATTCTTGGAAGTACCAGTCATGTTTTCTTTGCCTGTATCTTGTTGGGATAGTATGCTATTACAGCTTTGGATCTTGTGAAGTATGCCAGTGTAAACACGAATCAATTTCTTTTCTATAAGAAAAGAATAACTCAAAGGCAAATAGAGTTAGTCCATCAGATAATAAAAAGAAAATCAAGATATCACATATAGATGGCAGTTTAAAACACTTAGCACATAAATTATCATATGTTTGATTTAAATGCTCAATTGATTTCTTGTACCGGGTTTTGGGTACTTGGGCTTTGTTGAGTGAGAGGAATAGAGGAAGTGGAGATTTGGGGTGGAATCCTAGGATGGCCTGTAGATTCTTCAGGATGCTTGATTTGGCTTTTGTGAGTATCGGTGGATTTTATATGACTTGGGAGTAGTGGGAGATACCTATTTTTCTGTGTCTCACAATGAGAATTTCCGTAAGATGTGATTAAGTGTGTTATGCTATTAATAGTGCATCTAGTTGACAAATGGAAGGATAAAATGTACCAACAGTTGCGATTGAGTAGGAATGAATGCCTTGTGAGTAGGAGGTGAATTTACGTGTACTAAGCTAATAGGCTAATAAAGGAAGAGCGGTAATATTGTATTGTGACTGATTTAATCTATTGTGTTGGCTTGATGCCACGAGTGAGTAATTTGTAGTGAGAATTATTGTTATAACTTGTTTATGTTATGTTGGTATTGGTTACTTTGATATTTAGTTGGCGTACCCATGTTGGTACTTGTGACTCTAATGTATTGTTGGCACACCCATTGTTGGTGTTTGTGATTTGGATGTATTTTTGGTGCACCCATTGTTAGTGTTGTAATTTGGATATATTGTTGGCGCACCCATTGTTGGTGTTTGTGATTTGGATATATTGTTGGTGCACCCATTTTTGGTATTTGTGATTCGGATATATTGTTGGTGTACCCATTCTTTGGTACTTGTGATGTTGAGCATGATTATTGATATTGATACATGCATTGCACGCACTCTCATTTTCAAGATACTGTTTGTGGAGATACTGATGATACTTGATGAAACACTGTGATGAGCTAGGCTCAATTTTTACTTGAGTGACGTGAGATGGTATCCGATGTTAGTTCCGAAATCGTTGATTGAGTGAGTGCATGGACTCCATGGGTCCCCCAAAGTGGTGCCGGTGAGAACCCCCGTGGGCGAAGGACCGGGGTCCCGTCCGTCATTGGACCAAGATCGGACGAGTGGCACTTAGACTTCGCGTGTCGGGTTGTGCTACCGAGATGTCGATATTTTCGTCCGGAGCACATGTGCACACGACATTTGCATGGCATTGCATTGCATTGCATTATGGCTTGTTGAGATGATTTGGTGTTTACTTGTGATGTTGGATTGGATTGGATTGGATTGATATATTGAGACTTGGCACAATTGGGATTAGATACTACTTAGGCGATGATGTATACTTGTCTTCGATTATCTGTGACTTTTACTTGTTGGTTTATCGTGTGGATCATTCGTAGGATCAGTTATATGTTTGGCCTCTAAATGATGTAGACTAAATATATCATAGTGAAGAGTTGGCTCCTAGACTAAACCGAATGGTAATAATGATATATGATTGTCATTATATTGTTGTGGATCTGGCTTGTGGTTATTAGCGGAAGGTGAATGAGTTAAGGGTCTCGGTGTCATATTGTGCGGTAAATAGACGTAGGACTTGACTTAGTTGCTGATCATGTTTATTTGTGACTTCTTTTACTGATATGTGTTTCGAACCATTGTCGACCTATGATACTTACTCATTACTTATTGAGTGTAATGATACGCTCTTGCTACACCTTTTCGGGTGTAGAGTGTTTCCGGTGATTGATTGCAACATGTTCGGAGATGCGCGATTGCCTAATACGAAGGCCTCCTCCCATTTTATTTCGGGATAGAGGTTGGGTCTTATAGTGTTGTTGTAATCCGTATCATTTAGTCGCTCTTTGTACTAGTCTAGACTAGGTCGTGGGAACTTGAAAAGAGTCTTTAATTATTTAACGTTGTAAATACTTTTAATATTGAAGTTTATTAGGTAATTGATTTCATTTTGTTAATTGTACTTAGTTATTGGAATATTCAAATTGTCTTTGCTTGATTACTGTGTTATTGATTGAGGGTGTTTACCGAGCAGGGAAAGGTAGGTGCCCGCGCGATCCTAAATTGGGTCATGACAGGTTAAATGACTAGACATGGTTTCATTCTAAAGACATAGCAAATAAGCCTAATGGTCAAACACAGTTCATATAACTATAATATGAAGCAAAGAAGCTAAATAGCCAAAAAAAACAAGTTCATGTAACTATAATATTATGCATATAAACTAGTTATCTAAACACAGTTTCATACCACATATAATACTAAGCAAAATGAACTAAATAACTGAAAACACTTTTATGTAACTATAATACCAAGCAAAATAAACTAAATGACTAAAACAGCTCCATGTACCATACTAGACCAATAAGCAAAATGGCTAGACACATAACAACCAACTTATGATTACCTAGAAACTGAGACTAGAAAAATAAATATAAGGATGGAATATTACCTTTTTTGAGTGCAGCCTTAGTCGAGTGTTGGATTTGGAGATTTTTATACTCATTCCTCTCTTACTCAGCCACGAACCCGAAAGAACAAAGAAAGACACAAAATTTTTAAAACTAACTTTAGTCAGAAAAATTAAAGGTCTCAATAATGTTTGAAACCTTAGGTGTCTTCGAGTTATAGGCAATGCAAGGTGAAAATCTCAGATTGCCTCCCTTTAAATGCAAGTTAGGGGTCCTTTTATATAGAAATCCCTAAATCCGCCAAACCCTAGGTGTATTGATGTGGGATAAATCCCAAACCTGGGATTTCCTCCTCACATACAACATTGTAGGGACAAGATCAAATCAGAAAGAACATCAAGGGTCCGATTTTGACCAACAAAACTTAATCCCAAAAGTTTTTCAAGAACCAATAAGAACGTCTCATTCAAGAATCATAAACAAACAAGAACAATTAAAGATTTACAGTCTTTGACCGTTTGAAAGCAAGAAAGAGATCAAAATAAACAATGGTGTATACATGATATACACACATATGTGCATAATCGTGTATACATATATATGGTGAGGACATTTCATGCAAATTTAATAAGTGGCCAAATTGAAGGAATGTCCATTAATTGGATATTTTCAAAATAAGACCCCATTTAAACTAATTGGTCAAATTTAAAAGAAAAAATAATAATAAAAATAAATAAGTTTTTGTTAAAAGACCTTAATTAAATTTGGCTAGTTCAAATTATTGTCATAATTGGCTAATAACTAATTATTTTAATTACAACCACTTAATGGCAATTTCAAAAAATCTATTACAATTAAAACTTAGTTAATTATGACAAAATTCTAAGAAATTGACTAAATAAGAATTGAGGGGTAAAAATGGCCAATTTACTTAATTAAACAGATTCCCTGCATTATACCGAACAAAGTACTTTGCAAATTGATACTCTAACAATTTAGACAATTAAGTGAATATTTATGGCAAATTATCTTCTTTTCTGATTAATTTAGAAAAAGCATTATAATTGTGAAAATAATTAAAATAATATTATAGAAATTATTTCACCAAACAAAATTGGTAAAATATTATCTAAATAATTTTAGAAAATTATTTTGATTTCTAAAAAAATACATTTTTCACTCTGCTTAATATTCAAGGACTCTAGGTAATTAAAGTAAATTACATGAAGTGAAAAATTAGGTGTCAACAACTGCCCCTTCGGTGTTCGGGGATGGCGGGACCATCCCTGAGCAACGAAATTTGACTAACCCTGATTTTGATTGACCCAACTTATATTACCTCTCAGTTTCATGCAATTTTCAAAATGTATGGCCGGACCCTGATTTCTGGGTTTCCTACATATCTCAGGTTTCATGAGATTTTAGGTTGTTTGTAGTTCGACTCAATTATGACCTATGACCTCTAAATGTAAATTTAAAGAAATCTCAGATTTTTCAGGTTATCTCATTGGGAAATCTGGAGTGATTGGTTGGAGTTGTGACTTACTCTCTGGTATTGAGTCCACCTACATATCCCTGTTCTTGGGAATCAAGTTACTTGTAGTTCGACTTGATCAGAAGAAAAAGGTCACCCCTTATGTGGGAGTGCCTTTATGTGTCTTGGTGTGTGTCTTGGTCACTCAATCACATTTCTAGGACACTCAATCACATTTCTAAACATACACATGTGTAACACGACCTCTTAACCTTAAAGACAAATCACATAATCCTCAAAGTAGAATCATTCTTATCACACGGAAGCGACTTTAATCAACTTATCAATAAAAGACATTTCAAGCAAACTATTGTATACTACCCTGGCCATTAATGCATCTCTTGACCTTACTTATAGTGGGCATGATTCTAAACAAGATTCTAAACAGTCCAAACCACAACATTCAGTCCCAGGCAGAGCAAATTAAACTAAGCACAACTCTACACTTAATCCACTACATTAAATCAAACAAACTGACTAAACCATATTGAGTGCAACCTTATACCAATTATAATATTAAGCAGGACATGTTGAATGACTGGACATGGTTTCATTCTAAATACACAACAAATAAGCCTATTGATCAAATACTGTTTCATATAAATATGATATGAAGCAAAGAAGCTAAATAGCCAAAAACAAGTTCATGCAACTATAATATTAAGCATATAAACTTGACACCTAAACACGATTTCATACCAACTATAATACTAAGCAAAATGAACTAAATAATAAAAACAATTTTATGTAACTATAATACCAAGAAAAATAAACTAAATGACTAAAACAGGTCCATGTGACTACTATAACGGTTAGCTTTTTACGCGGGCGGGGTTAGCACTCGGAAAAGCTACTTCGAAATTGTTGGTGCTCTTTTGAACTTTGTTTTAAAAGAGTCACCACTTAATTTTTAGGAAATTAGGAAAATCAGTTTTGAAGGGTTTATTCATGCACCGTGAAAAATCCTTTTTAATCCAAAGTTCTAGGTAAGGGTTCTGGTTATCCCCTAGGGAAGGTGTTAGGCACCCTAGTATTAATGATTCGTACTATATGGTTGACCTTCAAATTTAAATGTGTGAGTATTTGCATATTTGTTTATTTGGTGTTTATTTCACAAACGATCTCATTTTGCATATCTTTTTTTGAAAAGAATTGAATATATTCCTTTACATATAGGGTATTTAGGCGCATTTATAATATCGGATAAAATTAGTTCCTTTCATATATAAGGATAATAGTGGTTTTTGTAAAGATAGAAAGCTTTTTAAAAGTGTAGGATGGATAAATTTGTTCATGCTAGACTCAACATGGTCGGGTTAGTGCGTTTAGTACGTTTTTAGAATGTCTTTATCTAAAAATTTTACGTTTATAAATATTTTACGCGGATTTAATTTACAAGAGTTTGATTTTTATAACCAATTGACTTATGGTTTTTGAATTTTTGCCAACGAAAACTATTTATAAGGTAGCAATAATGTTTTAGACATAGGCTTTGGCCCAAACCTATGTTCTCTTCTTTCTACAAAAAATGGCTATGGTCTATTGGGTTTTTGGCCCAAAAATCTTTTTCTGGCCCAAAAATCTTACTTCTTTCTTTAGTCACGGGGCTCAGCCCAAATCATATTTGCACTTATCTCTTTTCTGAAAAACTGGTTAAGTTGGGCCTAAAAATACAACCTTTCGGTTGGGCCCTAGCCCTAAAAAAATCCATCTTTTGTCTGAATTAATCCCAGAAAAACATACGTGTTTTGATATACCAATGTACCATATATGCATATATTTTAAAAATCATTTTCCGTTTGAGTTTTAGTCCAAAAGAACTCATTTCCGGTATTTTGAAAGCGCAATATTTGCACACATTTTTGAAGCCTATTTTTTCTGCACGAGAAAAAGAACTTTTGAAAACTGAACCTATAACTAGAAGAAAACGTTTTTCTTAGTTTAAAAAGTTTAAGTTTGGTTTTTGGAAAAAGTGATTACAACATATGTTTTTCAGTAAAGACGAAACTAATCTTCTCTATTCCTTTACTGTTTTTAGCCGTTTTTATTCTTTTAGAAAAAGTATTTATACTAATTCGGGTTTTGAAAATCACGTTAGGGCCTAAGGTCGAACTAAACGGCATATGCACCGTTCACCTAAGATGCCTAGTCCAATCATAAATGATTCCAATAATAATGTGAGTTTTTTTTTTTTTTTTTTTTTTTTTTTTTTTTTTACAATCATCCAAATACAAACATTTTAGTCAAATAAAGGAGCTGGCATAATTAAATTTAAGGAAAGGAGGAATATGTTAGGGGTGTACCAAACCCTTAATAGATTATTTTACCCCATGGTTGGGCTTTCATGCCATTCTCACCCATGGCTGGGCCTTTAATAATATTAGCTTCCCTTTCCTCTTTTGGACTTAACATATTTTTGAAAGAAGATTTCCTATTGGGCCTTTGGCCCAACTGGCTGGTTGGACTCTGGCCCAAATGGCCGTGCAGTAGGAGAAGGAAAAAAAAGAAAAAAGGAATCGAATTAGTCTATGTTTGATAAACCTATTACTAACATAACTATACACATATATGCATATACATCCCATTTGATTACAAATAAAGGACTTGATCACACACTATTGGCTTCACTAAAAACTTCAAATCATACCACACCAAAGGGAAAAGGTTGTCACCACCCTTATTCCCGACATCGAACAAGTTCCAAGAGGTTTGATGAACTCAAGGCATGGCTAGACCTATCCCCCAAACCATCTCAAACTCTCAAAACCCAGTGTTGCCATAGTATACAACCAGAGTCCCAAAGTTGTGCACAAGCATCATTACATAGGAAGTAGTTCACATACAAGTAACATTAAAAGTAAATTCAAAATCATGGCAAAGAGACTGAGGCAGATGTGATAATGCAGTGATGTATAAAAATAACACAACAACTTTAAGATACATAGTCAAATAGGTGATAAAAACAAACCATCTTCTTTTACTCATGTATACATGTTAACTATAATTGGCGCATCCTCTGATATATACACAGTATACATATGATATACACATGGGATGTGTATACCAAGTGTATACCGTGTATATATTCCCTACCTTTTTATTAACCTGTATATATTCTGTGTATATCCACACTCTTGTGTGTTCAACTTTAGGTCTCAAGATTATTTCATTCACTCAATTAATCCTTGTCCCTTAAAAACAATATCCAAATATATAAACCAAAGCCGATTCAGGTCTAATTTAATTCCCATACTTCTCAACTAGATGATTCAATAATTTCCCATACTAACAGACCATATGGTAGTAAGTGAGAGCTGCCTGAATGTAATAACAAAAACACGGTAGAAGGATGTAAACGAGAGAGGAAAAATTCTATAACTTATAAACACCAAAACAGAATTGAAGCACCAAGAAGTCTGGACCAAATAACATCAACCGAACTGAGATTGTACAACCTTATGTTCCCTAAAAAAAAGAACCACAGAAATGAACCTTTGTTTTAGTACAATAATAGTAAGAACACATTACAGCAAGGCTTCATATAAGTTACCACTTGAGATAGACTGGAGAAGGGATCAGCTATGTAAGTCACCAAGCCTCACAGAAGAAGGGAATATCATGAACTTTAACACAATTCTTAACAAATCAGTATTTTAAGTCCTAACAGGACACTTATTATCAATAGTCTTAAACTAGTTCATTTTTCTTTAAAGGAAGGCAAAGATCACCCTCTTGAAACAACCAGTCCCTTTTTCTTAGCTTCCTAAGTCACCTCTAGACCTTTAGATAAGCTAATTTTCCCAACTCTTTCTATTTCCAGCCTATTTGATAAAATAGTGAAATTTAAGAAAATCCAATATACCCTCAAGACAGGAATGCCCCCCATGGTCCATAGGTTGGTCATGACACACCTCATTTGGAGGGTGGGTACTATGAGTCAAGCTAGGCTTGGCTCTTCCCTGCTCTCTCCTTGAGGTGTCTTGAAAAGACCATCCTAGACCAAGTGGTTCACACTGCTTTTAAGAATACTCACCATATACCCAAATAACAACATCAAACCAATTCCAGCTTAACACTATTTATCCCTTTAAAACATAGACTCAGTATTCAGTTATCTCATTCTATGGTTCCTAACATGACAGGATTTTAAAAAACACCAACATCATAGAATTAAACCTTGCTGGACAGAGTACAAATTTACCTTTTTAATCCAAGTTACACTACAATGCCCCACTAAAGTCTAAGTGCCACAATTCAGGTTTAAGAACAAAGGATTCTCACCAATCTTAGGTTAACTAAATGTCTTTTCACTAAGTTCAAACTAAGGTTAGTACATCACATAAACAAGTCCACACAAAAATATGTCACACAAGTTTTATGCCTATTCATCGTGAAGCAAACAAGAAAAGCAAGCAGGTTAAG
This sequence comes from Lycium ferocissimum, assembly GCF_029784015.1. NCBI lineage: Eukaryota > Viridiplantae > Streptophyta > Magnoliopsida > Solanales > Solanaceae > Lycium > Lycium ferocissimum. The sequence goes on from NC_081348.1 coordinate 4,021,927, forward strand.
CTTCTGAAAAACAAAAGCATGGATTCATACCCTAGCGAGTAAATTATTTCTTTAGTAATTGGTTAATAGCAGTTTTTAACCCCCTTAATTATGACAAAAATGTGACAGACTCTTACCCTTTGTTTTAACTTAGTCTTAAATAGCATAAAATCTCAAAAACTCCCCCAAGGCATGATAAACTATCCTTGACCAATCCCATGACTTCAATAAATCCCACGATCATGAGAACAAGGTTTAGGAAGATAAGGAAGCCTCAGGGTCCTGAAAGAGAAGCAGGATAGGGTGAGGTCATCACCTCTCCATCCCTCTCTTGAATCGTAGAAACTGGAGAGGGTGAGGTCATCACCTCCCCATCCCTCTCCTGAATCTTGCTTTCAGTAAAAAAGATCAAAGGCCCCACTGGTTACCACCTCCACTTCATGCCTAAGCTTACCTTTTACTCTCCCAAGGCAACCCTAGCTTCCTTACCTTATTCCCTACCTAATGACAATCACCAAGACTTATGGACAAGAGTAGTTTGACACTGCCCTTAAACTGAATTTCATCTAGACTCCTAATTGATCACATAAGTTAATAGCTTTTATTCAACTTAGCCTAGGGTCCCAACTATGTAAATCCAATTTGAATTCCTTTTAGACATTAACACTTTGAGAAAGTTGAACATTTAAATCACTTAAAAGCTTAAGTTCAGACTGAACATCAACCTTCAGTCTCAAAACAATTCCTTTTCCAATTGATCAACAATTCTCAATAGTTAAGAGCACATCAGGACTCAATCATCTTTTTTAATCCTCTTAGACTTCTTTTAAAGAGAAACTCAACATGAATTAGATATGAAAAAGAGAGGTCTGATAACATGAATGTCAGGACAAAACTCTGTTCAAATGAGACAAACATGACACATAATTATCTTAGTTGTGTCTAGGTATTCTGCTTCATTTTAAATGATTCTACAACTTCATGGACCTTCATTAGCTTTTAATGAACCCTTTAAAAACCTATTACCACATGAATGAACTTTAATCCTAAAAGAAAAACTTCATTTTTAGACTTCTATATCATATTCTAGGTTCTGTTGTTTCAAATAACCTTTAATGTATCTCATACAACTATTCAAGATTATTTGACTAATTCAAACAGACTTGAGTAGATTTTGACCCACACAAGTGCAAGCAGACCCCACTTATCCTAACTCTAATGCTTTAAACACATCAAAGACTTCTATAAGTATACCTGGATCCCTTAAGCTTTATTTATTTGATGTGATCTTTTCTGTTTTTATCCAAATCACTTCCACAACAACAATGTGGGAGTAAAGGGACCGGTAAAGTATACGCAGAACCTTATCCACACCTTGGGAGGTAGGAGGCTTGTTCGAAAGACCTTCAGCTCAAGAGAAAGCAAGACAAAAGAGTCAGATACGGACAAGCATATCAGAGTAATGTGATATAAGAAATAACAAGAGAAAAGAAGTCATGATAAAATAATGCGGAAAGACAAGACCCAACAAAATAAGCATAAATCAAAGGGCAATAAACGATCGAGCAAAACTAAGACCACTAGTGCGAAGAATAAGTGAAACTACCTACTAGCCTTCTATCCTAATCTGAGTCCCGCATAACCTCCTATCTAAGGTTATGTCCTCGGTAAGCTGAAACTGCGCTATGTCCTGTCTAATCATCTCTTCCCAATACTTCTTTGGCCTACCTCTACCTCTCGTGAAACCGTCCATAGCCAGCCTCTCACACCTCCGCACTGGGGCATCTGTGTCTCTCCTCTTCACATGACCAAACCATCTTATACTCGCTTCCCGCATCTTGTCCTCTCCGATGCCACTCCCACCTTGTCCCGGATGTCTCCATTCCTAATCCTATCTCTCTTAGTGTGCCCACACATCCACCGCAACATCCCAATCATAACATCATGTTATCTAATTGACATTAGACAAGTATATAAACCTACGAAAGCAAATTAAGAAAATCAAGATGTCATAGTCTTATTCCAAGAAAAAGCAACTACCTTAAATGTTTTAAATAGATCATCAATGTACTTTAACATTCCATTGCATTCGAATAGGATTAACAACTGATTTAAAGGTTCAGTAAATCACTATCATGACTCATATAATCACATTCTTTTCATGTTTAGGTATTGAGCAACCAAAAGAGGAAACCTCAACATCCAATAGAGTACACGAAGGTCCGTTTCAACCATATCTATATAAACCACATCACTACATTATTTGAAACTCATACACTCAGTCTATATCAACAACTATTTACTAGTATTAAACATGTACTTTGAAAATAAGGGAAGCAATCGCCATATCCAAACAAACTAATGAACGTTAAACATCAACCAAGCAACACATTAACATTTAGTTGAACCAACAGGCAGTACAACAAACAACTAACATCAAACAGGCTACTATCACATAAACTAACTGCTACTCCATAACAAAATAAGTAAAAGGGATAGAATATTACCTTTTAGCAGTGCAGCCTTGGTCAAAAATTAAATTTGGAAGCCCTTGTGCTTCCAAAACCACACTTCAGCCGCACAAACTCAAAAACAAAAGAAAACAAATTTTTAGAACTCAAAAGACCCCAAACTAGGTTGAAGTCTTAAAATTTTTATACTTAAGAGGCCTGAAATTCAAAGTTTCTAGCCTTCTTTTGATTTTTTCCAATTTTCGATCTCTGGAAATTCTTTTTTCCATCCTCAAAACTCTCTCCTCTTTTGTAAGACGGTTGGGGTTCTATAAATAGAACCCCACAAAATTGTTCAATCTTCCAAATTGTCGATGTGGGACAAACACTTTTTCCCTGAAAACGAACTTTCAAAGCGAATCTATGGCTCAAACAACCCATCAAAAGAATGAACGTCCAGATCTGAGCCTTATTTGGTTTGATCCAAACTCTTCAAACTCAACCAATGGAAATCAAGCAAGGTACAACATAATACAACAAAAATCAGCCACAATAATCAACTTTGACTAAGTAAATTTAAAGAAAAGCAAAAAGGAAAAGGTTTCCTTACCGATCCTGGCAAGATTTGGGTAAAAACAAAACTCAAAATTATTTTCTTACGCGAAAATAACGCTGCAAAGCTGAGCGTCTTACACATGCCTTTGTGATCTTTCCATTTCTAGGATGAGAGAGAAAGAAATTTGCAGGCGGCGGCTAGGGTTTTAACGAGAAAGAGGAAGACAAAGAAAGGGGAGGGGGAAAGGGGTGTTTGGTGTGAAAAATAAAATGAAAGGGGGCTGTATTCCCCTTATCTGAATGAAAATTTGGATCATGCCCATTTTTGGGGCTGGGCTCGGTCCGAGAGATTTTTTTTTTTTTTTTTTTTTTAAATTAAAAGGTGGCCCTTTGGTATACATGTATATGTATACCTCGTGTATATATATATATATATATATAGTTTGATAATAATATAAAAGATTCATCGATGATATTTTAATTATTATCCTATTAAGATAGTTAAAAAAAAATTGGCCAATTGGGCTGAAAATCGTGAATATGGCCCTAATAGATTCCGATCCAACTAATTATTTCAATTATGGCCAAATTTGGCCGTTGATTTTAATTTAGCTGGTTATTTCAATTATGGCCATATTTGGCCTAATTAGCAGGTTTAAAAATTAAATTGCATTAATGACCTTAATTAATTTCAGCTAAGGAATCTGGTTATTTCAATTGAAGCCATTTAGAGGCTAATTTTACAGAAATGACCCCAGTTTCCTTAAATCATGAATTGGCCAAATTAATTGTGGTCATAACAAGAATAATTAAATAATTTAAACATCAATTTGCAATAAGGACCACCTAATTGACTAATTAAAATTTGTAGGTAATTATAAATAATTTTTTTGACAAATTACTCAATTATGAAAAATTAAAGATTAAAGGTTGAAATGGTTAATTATTTAAATTACTCAAACTCCATGAATTAAAGGGAGCAAAGTATTTGCTAATTTTGATTTTTTTTTGATAATTTATCAATTAAATAATGATTAGATTATTATTTTAAAGCAAAAAATGCCCTTTTTTCTTTGATTAAATCTAACAAATGTCTCATAAATGTCATAAAAGTGCCCATTCGTTTTTAAATAGATTTGTGATGTCATGGAAAATCTTTTACCAATTTAAAGTCTGAACAATTTATAAAAAATCATTTAAACCCTTTAGATTGCATAACTTATTTTATTCATTTTTCAAAGGCTACGAGTAATTAAAATAAATTATGGGAGATCAAAAATTAGGTGTCAACAACTGGCTCTTTGGTGTTTGGGGATGGCGAGACCATCCCTGAGCAATGAAATTTAACTAACCCTAATTTTTTATTGACCCGACTCATTTCACCCTTTATCTTTTCATGCAATTTTCATATACGTGGCCGAATCCTGATTTCTGGGTTTCCTACATATCTCAGGTTATATGAGAATTCAGGCCACTTGTAGTTTGACTCAACTAAAGACTTTTAAGTGATTCAGAAGGAAAGTCCTGAGACCCTCAGTGTTGTGACTGGGGTTCTTCCGGGCAACTGTTAGAATGTGACTGACCCTCTAGACTTGAGTTAGCCTACATATTCTTGGTCTCTGGGAATTAGGTCACATGTAGTTCGACTTGTTGGAGAAGAGTATATCCCTTATGCAGGAATACTTTCAGATTTCCCGATGTGTGTCTGACCGGTCACGGTATTTAGAAAAGAAAATAAAAACAAGACAAATTATGGCTGAGTCTGAGTTCGAATGACTTTCAAATCCTGGCAGGAGAGCTTGGCTCTCATAGGCACCCTATTTTGACTGGTTGCGTAAGAAAAAGTTTTGCGTTTGCTTCGCAATTTGTCTGGATCTGGTTCAGCATGTGGCTTCTTTCTGGTAGCTGCGTGCCTTTTTCCTGGATTTGACAATATGTAGATATTCTTTCATGGAATTTTAGATAAATGGCCCTCTTGGCAGTTTGTAGGAATGGCCCTCTCGGCAATCTGTATAAATGGCCCTCTTAGCTTGTTTGAATGAATGGCTTTCTCGGTAGTTTGTATGAATGGACCTCTCAGCAGTTTGTATGAATGACCCTCTTGGCTTGTTTGAATGAATGGCCCCCTCGGCAGTTCTTACGAATGGCCCTCTCGGCAGTTTGTATGAATGGTCCTCTGGGCAGTTTGATATGAATGACCCTCTTGGCTTGTTTCAATGAATGGTCCTCTTGACAGTTTGTATGAATGGCCCTCTCGGTAGCTTGTGTGAATGACCCTCTTGGCAGTTTTATATGAATGGCCCTCTTGGCGATTTATATAAATAAATGGTCCTCTTGGCAAAGTAAATGAATGGCCCTCTTGGCATACAGACAACAATTATGGCCCTTGTGGCTGGATAATCTTTCTTTTGTCCATTGTATTGGCTGTTGACCCTTGCGGTCGGATATGCCTTTTTGTCCTCGTCATGATCCTTTTGGTCTTATGTATTTTTATGCTCATCAATTATGACCCGCTCGGTCTGATATATCTTTGCTGTTCACTCTTTGTGTGACTCTTTTGGCGAATTTATCTTCACGCTCATTTGCTTTGTGACCCTTGCGGCCAGATGTATCTTTATTACCCATTTTTGTTGTGACCCTTTTGGTCCTTCTCTGCTAAGCTGAGCTTTGCCTTTTGCCTTTGTCGTGAGTAAATTGGTTGGTGGCGGGCTTGCTGTCCTGTAAAGAAAAAAACTGCATCCACAGAAAAATTGTGAGTTTCCTAAGAAGTACATTAATGTTGTTGACTTCCCGTCTAGTGTCTCCTCTTGATGCTCCTTCGAACCCTCTTGGGCTCGGTATTTCAAGAGATGTTTCTGGGGATGTAATTATGCTAGATTCTTTTTAAAAATTCAGAGTACCAACTTTACAAAACGTATTGTCACGACCCGCCTAGTGGGCCATGACGGGCACCCGGAGCTGACTACCGAGTACTACACATCATACTACTATCATCTTAACCTGTATACATGCAAACTCCATAAGGCACATACGCACATATATATATATATATACATATACAAGCCCTCGTGGCAGCAAAAGAATGATATACGGAATATACAATGAGGGTCACATAACATCCACTACCCTTACACATGAGTATCTCTACGAGCCTCTGGCGAAACTACGAGATCATGAAGATGGGACAGACCCCTTATATCCAAGTATATACACAAAAGAATATATCGAAACGGCACCTCGGTCTATGGAAGTGCTCTGGCAAGGGCGGTCTAGCTCCTAGGAGCGGGTCGTCTACATCCTCGTCTGAGCACAACATCGGGCATGAGCACAACATCCAAAAGAAAAAAGGATGTCAGTACGAGCAATGTACTGAGTATGTAAGGCATGCATCATAATATAACAAGGGAACAAGAAGATAAAATAAAGATAAGGAAATAACCGATGTTGCTTGCCTCTTAAGGCGAGTCATGCATGCATACTGTGAAATATCATCATATCATGTGTTCCAACGAAACGTGTAGTCCGAT